>NW_027533089.1:15150024-15240459 GCF_008692635.1 Crocuta crocuta
GGGAGAAATCAAGCAGAGGAGGGGCAGAGAGAGTCCAAAGCAGGCTCAGTGCTGACAGTAGAGAGCCCAATGTGGGGCTTGATCACAAACCTAGAGATCATGAGCTGAGCCAAAGTTGGCCACTCAATCAACTGAGCCACTGAGGTGCCCAATTTTTCTTTCTTAAAAATAGCTTTACTGAGATATAATGGACATAAACTAGACATGATTAAATTTGTTAAATTTTTACATATCAATCACTTTAATCAGGATCATCACCTCCAAAAGTTTCTTCTCAAAAAGCCCTCCTTTCCATGGCTGGCCCTTCCACACTCCCCTATCCCCAGCCCCAGGTGACCACATCTGCTTTCAGTCACTATTTTGGACTTCCAAAAGTTTTATGTAAGTAGAGTCATACATTAGGTACCCTTTTTAAAACCTGGCTTCTTTCACTCAGCACATTATCCATGTTGCTATGTATATCAGTAGTTCATTCTTTTTATTGTTAAGTAGTATGCCATTTGTGGCTAAACCACAATTTGTCTCTTTATCTATTGATACACATTTGGTTGTTTCCAGTTTTGGATTATTACAAATAAAACTACTACAACCATTTGTGTACAAGTCTGAATGTGAACATATACTTTAGTTTCTCTTGAGTAAATACCTAGGAATAGAACGGTTGGGTCATATGGGATGGGCACATTCAACTTTTAAAGAAACTGCCAGACTGCTTTCCAAAGGGGTTGTAATAATTTACATTGCCTCCAGTAGCATATGAGGGTTCCAATTTTTCTATATCCTTGACAACAGTATAGTCAGTCTTCCTAATTTTGGACATTCTAATAGATATGTAGTAGTATTCCACTGTGGTTGTAGTTTGCATTTTTCCAATGACTAATAATGATGGGCATCTTTTTCTGGGTTTGTCCTTTGTATATGTCATATGTCATATGGTGAAGTGTCTGTTTAGATCTTTTGCCATTTTTAAATTAGGGTTTTTTCTTATTGTTTTGAAGTGCTTTATAAGGGCATGTGGCTCAGTCAGTGGAGCATGTGACTCTTGATCTTGGGATTGAGAGTTGGAGTTCCACGTGAGGTGTAGAGATTACTTAAAAATAAAATCTTGGACCGCCTGGGTGGCTCATTTGGCTAAGCGTCTGACTCTTGATTTTGGCTCAGGTCATGATCTCGTGGTTGCTACGTTAGGGCCCCATGTTGGGCTCTGTGCTGACAGAGTGGAGCCTGCTTGGGATTTTCTGTCTCCCTCTCTCTCTGCCCCTACCCCGCTCATATTCCCTGTCTCTGAAAAATAAAATAAACTTAAAAAAAGAATTTTAAAAATAAAATAAATAAAATCTTTAAAAAGTACTTTATGTATTCTGGATATATGCCCTTTATCAGGTCTATTATGCAAGTATTTCCTGTCAGTCTGTGGCCTGTCTTTGCATTCTCTTAACAGTTATTTAATTTTCTAAAATTTATTTTTATTAATTTAAATTTATTTAGCGAGAGAGAGAGAGCATGGGAAAGGCAGAGAGGGAGAGAGAGAAAGAGAGAGAGAGAGAGAGAGAGAGAGAATCATAAGCAGGCTCCATGCTCAGTGCAGACCCCAACTCAGGGATTGATCCCATGACTGTGGGATCATGATCTGAGCCAAAATGAAGAGTCAGACCCTTTTTTAAAAAAATTTCTTTAACATTTTTATTTAGTATTGAGAGACAGAGAGAGATAGAGCACGAGCAGGGGAGGGGCAGAGAGAGGGGGAGACACAGAATCTGAAGCAGGCTCCAGGCCTCTGAGCTGTCAGCACAGAGCCCAACACGAGGCTCAAACTCACAAACCCCGAGATCATGACCTGAGCTGAAGTTGGACACTTAACTGACTGAGCCACCCAGGTGCCCCCAGACCCTTTCTTAAAAATGTTTATTTGTTTCTTTTTGAGACAGAGAGACAGCAGGGAAGGGGCAGAGAGAGAGGGAAAGAGAAAGAGAATCCCAAGCAGACTCTGCACTATCAGCACAGAGCCTGATATGGGGCTCAAACCCACCAACCGTGAAATCATGACCTGAGCTGAGATCAGGAGACAGATGCTTAACCAACTGAGCCACCCAGGTGTCTCAAGAGTCAGACTCTTCACCAAACTGAGCACCCAGATGCCCCCACAGTTCTTTTAAAGAACAGAAATTCTCAATTTGGATGAAGTCCAATTTATCAAAATTTACTATTTCTACAAGTTTAGGTAATGAAATGGATTTGATATAATTTTTTATTTTTTATTTTTTATTTATTTATTTATTTTTTACAAATAGTTTATTGTCAAATTAGTTTTTGATATAATTTTTTAAATGTTTATTTGTGTGTGTGTGTGTGTGTGAGAGAGAGAGATTGCACACACATGCACACAGAGAAGGGGTAGAGAGAGAGGGAGAGAGAATCCTAAGCAGGCTCTGCACTGTCAGCATGAGCCCCACTCAAAAACTGTGAGAGCACAACCTGAGCTGAAATCAAAGCAGAAATCAAGAATCAGATGCCTAACAGACAGAGCCAACCAGGTGCCCCAGACTTGATATAATTTTAAGTGCCTTCACAAATTTATGACTTGCTTTTTACCTTAAAATTTTTTTCTTAAAAAAATTTTTTTAGGGGTGCCTGGGTGGCTCAGTTGGTTAAGCATTCAACTTCGGCTCAGGTCATGATCCAGTAGTTCATGGGTTCGAGCCCCGCATCAGGTTCTGTGCTGACCCCTCAGAGCCGGGAGCCTGTTTCAGATTCTCTCTGTCCCTCCCACACTCATGCTATGTCTTTCTCTGTCTCAAAAAAAAATTTTTTTTAATTTTTTAATGTTTATTTTATTTTTGAGAGAGAGAGAGACAGACAGAATGCAAGCAGGAGAGGATCAGAGAGAGAGAGAGAGGGAGACACAGAATCCAAAACAGGCTCTAGGCTCCCAGCTGTTAGCACAGAACCTGACCCAAGGCTCAAACTCGTGAATCACGAGATCATGACCTGAGCTGAAGTTCACACTTAACCAACTGAGCCACCCAGGCACTTTTTTTTTTTTTAATTGTTCTAGTTTAATGTAGTGGAATTTTTCTTAAGCTAGTGTTTATTTAAATACATTTTTCTTGTTTTCAGAGTTCATTCCTAATTTTGGTTTTAAGAAATATTACAGTCTTTTAGCTAAGTAACCCAAACTTTGACTATCTTCCTAATTTTTAAAACATCATACTTTTAACCAAAATAGAAATATAATCTTTTGCAATTGCTAATTCCAAAATGATTTATTTATTTCCTCCCAGAGTGCTCTGAAGAGAGGTCATTCCTTGGCATTAGATTTAGTCTAAGAACTTTTTGTTTTAATAATAATTTTTATAAATCTATGTACCTAGTTTTCTAATGTTTTAAAAAATTTCAGTGCACTTTTAAATATTTTCACCTGACATATTATCATACTCTTTAGTGTCTATTACATATTTACAGATGAAATACGTATCCTGAAACATTTCTTTTCTCCCTATATTTTTCTTTTTTAAAAAATTTTTTAAATGTTTTATTTATTTCTGAGAAAGAGAGACAGTGTGAGCAGGGGAGGGTCAGAGAGAGAGGGAGATACAGAATCTGAAACAAGCTCCAGGCTCTGAGCTGGCTGTCAGCACAGAGCCCAACGCGGGGCTCAAACCCACTAACCGTGAGATCATGACCTAAGCGAAAGTCGGACGCTTAACCGACTGAGCCACCCAGGTGCTCCTATATTTTTCTTTAACTGCATGATTTTATCTGAAAGTTACCAGCTTCCATTTATTCCCGTTCCCTTTATAAAATGATAAACTTCGAGATAGTCTGCTTCATTATCTCACACTGTTTTCTGATCCCTTTGCGTGACTTGATTTTTAAATGTGCGAGCAAATTCTTTCCCGGTCAAGTCTCATTACCAAAGCAATCAAGTAGCTTCAAGATATCCAGGTTCCAGTGCCCACTGCCTTATTTCGAGCAAAATTTGATAAAGCAAAATTTCGGTACCAGAAGGAAGCATGGCCTGAAACAGAAAAGTGTGGTGGTGCTATTTTTATAAGCACAGCTCCAGGAAAGGATAAATCCACTGCACTGAGCTGGGCCTCTGGGGTCTGTGGGGAGAGCGCTTTGTCTTCAGCTGCAGCGGATAAGAAGGGCCAGAAAATTAGGCCCCACTCATCCATGAATCAGATATAAAAAGATTCCAGTTCTGCCACGGGGGGAGGAACGAGCCATGGCTCCATACACATCATTGGCCTTCTCTGCGTTTTAGCCTGAGAAATTCTCCACATGCCTCCAAGTGAAGCGGAGCCTTACTATTTTAAATTATTTACAATTTATTTATTTATCTTGTTTTTAAGAAATGTTTATTTATATTGAGAGAGAGAAAGGGAACACGCAAGCAGGGTAGGGGCGGAGACAGAGAGGGAGACAGAGAATCCCAAGCAGGCTCTATGCTGAGAGCACAAGGGGCCATGAGATGGCGGCCAGAGCCGAAATCAAGAGTCGAATGCTTAAGTGATGGAGCCACCCAGGCGCCCCTAAATTATTACAGTTTAGATAAAGGACCATGCCTGACCCAAATAATAAAAGTCACAGTTAGCATGGCTGGTGCCTGTGCTTGCTACAGCTGTGTATTCCCGGTACCTCATGGAACCTCCTGACCGCCCTGCGAGGTAGGTACTGGTCTCGTCTCATTTCATAGATGAGGAGACGGAAGCACAGAAAGATCAAGTGAGCAGTGAAACCAGATGGTTCTGACTTCATGTCTCTGCTGCTCTTCCCCATCCTCCGCGGACTCTCCCTTCTCACAGCACTTACAAAACTGTGGAAGTCTCTTACCTCCCTGAGTGGCCATAAGTATATCTTGTTTATTTCAGTCTATTCCCTATTTAAGTGAATTACCTTACAGAGGGAACATAAGGAGGTCACACAGGACGAGTAAGAGCACAGTGCTGAGCCTGGGAGGGGTGGTGGGTGCTTCTTGACCAGTGCGCTGCGCGAGCCCCTCAGCCCTGCACCCCGGCACGTGAGCTGCGCTCAGAACTTGCGTGGCGCTGGGAGGGCCCTGGGAGAAGGCTTGTGTCCCTCACTAGCCTGGGAGCCCCTGGAGGTAGGGACAGTCAGGTTAGTGCCAATGCTTAGCTGGTTCTTGATACACATTTGCTGATTGAGGGGTGAAGGAATCTCCTGTCCTAGCCCCGATAAAGTCTTTGATTCTAAATTTACATGATTAAGAAAGACTGACTGCGGGGCACCTGGGGGGCTCAGTTGGGTAAGCAGCCGACTATTGATTTTGGCTCAGGTCATGATCTCATGGTTTGTGGGTTCGAACTCAGCTATCAGCGCAGAGCCTGCTTGGAATTCTCTCTTTCCCTCTGTCTCTACTCCATGTGCTCTCTCTCAAAATAAACATAAAAAAAAAAAAGACTGATTGCTTCATGTAAAAACTCAGCAACCAAGTAACTGATGGCATGTGCCAGATCCATTATTCCCATGGAGAAGTGGTCAGATTAACGCCAAAGATAGCTCAGACATCTTTCTTCTGGGATCATACTGTTATCTTGTTACCGCAAAGATTCAGAGCCTCTTTGCGGACATGTGCACGCTAAAAACTAGGGACTCTAATATTGGGCAGTCCTCGTGAGGGGCCTATATCATAGTCATGGAAGGAAAGACATAGGGCACTTCACCCAGGGGAGCCTTCAAAAGAGTCACTGTCATTATCACAGTTGTCCCCGAGAGAGTCTTGGCGGCTGTAACACCAGTCTTTACGTGCGTTCCCTCACCTTATCTCCACACAAGACAAATGAACAGCGAATCACCAATAATAGTGCCAGCTGATCACCTTTTTATAATTTGTATCAATTAACATAGTTTTATAATGATAGTTATTTTTATGCTTTTATTGTCTGAATTCTATACCTGCCTTACAAGTGATTTATGGCCCACCATTAAAGTATTATAATATTCTTTATGCATTCACCTTTACCAAAGAGCCTCGTATTTTCATATGCATTTGTATTGCTGTCTAGCATTCTTTTGTTTCAACTTGAAGGACTTCCTTTAGCGATTCTTACAAAGCTAGTCCAGTGATGATAAACTCCTTCAGCTTTTGTTTCTCTGGGAACGTCTTTATCTCCCTCTTTCTTTTTGAAGGCCAGTTTTACCTTCTGGAGAAAGCAGCCCATCGTGTACAAGGAAGCTCCGCAGATAAACAAAAGTTGAGTGAGTTCATCATCACCACGACTGCCTTTTCCATTCACATGAAATGGCTTTTCTTGCTCATTTCAATGTGGCTGTTCTTGGCTTTGAACTTGCCTTAGGTGCTATGACTTCCAAACTGGTGTCTGGAGTTCTCCTAAAGGATTTTTGACCATATGTTGTTAAGTTGATGTGCCTGTAGGGGAACGAAGTCTGGAGCTTCCTATTCTGGCATCTTGCCAATGACACTCCACAACCTACACAATATCTTTCCTAAAAATGTTGAACCTGAATATAAACATGAGGAAATAATTAAACAGATCCAGGGACAATCTGAAGACAACTAGCATGCATATGTCAAAAGTGTTAATGTCATAGAAGTCTTCCCCCACCCTCAAAAAAAGCAGAGAGAGTATCCTGGATTAAAGGAGACAAAAGATATACGATAGTGCAGCACATGAAGCTTGATTGGGTTCTAAATTTTTAAAAAAGAAAGCTGTATATATCATTTTGAGGATAATTAAGGAAATTTGGATGTACACTGCTTATTTAAAATCAATAGTAGGGGCACCTGGGTGGCTCAGTTGGTAAACGCTGTCTAGTTTTCCCAGCACTGTTTGCTGAAGAGACTGTCTTTTCCCCCTTTGGATATTCTTTCCTGTTTGTCAAAGATTAAGCCCACCTAATTTGTGGGTCCATTTCTGGGTTCTCTATTCTATTCCATTGATCTGTGTCTATTTTTGTGTCAGTACCATACTGACTTGATTACAGTTTTGTAATACAGCTTGAAGTCCTGAATTGTGATGTTTCCGGCTTTGGTTTTTTTCTCAACTATACTTTGGCTATTCAGGGTCTTTTGTGGTTCCATATGCATTTTAGAATTGTTTGTTCTAGTTCTGTGAAGAATGCTGGTGTCATTTTGATAGGGATTGCACTGAATGTGTAGATTGCCTTGGATAATATTGGCATTTTAATAGCATTTGTTCTTCTAATCCATGAGCATGGAATGTTTTTCCATTTCTTTGTGTCTTCTTCAATTTCTTTCATAAGTTGTCTATAGTTTTCAGAGTACAGATCTTTTACCTCTTTGGTTAGATTTATTCCTAGGTACTTTATGGTTCTTGGTACAATTGTAAATGGGATCGATTCCTTGATTTCTTTTTCTGCTGGTTCATTATTGGTGTATAGAAATGCAACTGATTTCTGTACATTGATTTTATATCCTGTGACTTTGATGAATTCATATGTCAGTCCTGGCAGCTTTTTGGTAGAGTCTTTTGGGATTTCCATGGAGAGTATCATTTCATCTGTGAAGAGTGAAAATTTGACTTCTTCCTTGCCAATTTGGACGCCTTTTATTTCTTTTTGTTGTCTGATTGCTGAGGCTAGGACTTCCAACTCTATGTTGAACAGCAGTGGTGAGACTGGACATCCATGTTGTGTTCCTGAGCTTAGGGGGAAAGCTCTCAGTTTTTCCCCATTGAGGATGATATTAGCGGTGGGTCTTTATGATCTCGAGGTATGTTCTTCTATCCCTTCTAACCCTTCTTGAGGGGTTTTTATCAAGAAAGGATGCTGTATTTTGTCACATGCTTTTTACGCATGTATTGAGAGGATCATATGGTTCTTAACCTTTCTTTCACTAATGTGATGTATCACACTGATTGATGTGCAGATATTGAACCACCTGGCAGCCCAGGAATAAATCCCACTTGATCGTGGTGAATTATTCTTTTAATGTATTTTTGGATTTGGTTTGCTAGCTTCTTTTTGAGAATTTTCCATCCATGTTCATCAGGGAGATTGGTCTGTAATTGTCCTTTTTGATGGCGTTTTTGTCTGGCTTGGGAATCACGGTAATGATGACCTCATAGAATGAGTTTGGATGTTTTCCTTTCATTTCTATTTTTTGGAACAGCCTCAAAAGAGTAAGTGTTAACTCTTCTTTAAATGTTTGATAGAATTCCCCTGGGAAGACATCTGGCCCTGGAATCTTTTTGTTGAGAGATTTCTGATTACTGCCATTTCTTCTTCATCCATTCAGCAGTTGATGGACAGTTGGGCTTTTTCCATAATTTGGCTATTGTAGATAATGCCGCTATAAACATCAGGATGCATGTATCCCTTTGAATCAGTATTTTTATATTCTTTGGATAAATACCCAGGAGTGCAATTACTGGATCATAGGGTAGTTTTACCTTTCAACTTTTGAGGAAACTTCATACTGTTTTCCAGAGTGGCTGCACCAGTTTCATCGAGATATTCTTATCCACCCACTTTACAGATGAGAAAACCAAGAGTCAGAGTGGTTAGCAGCCTACTCTATGTCACACAATAGAAAGCTGGGAATTCAACTTGAGTATGTTCACACAATTTTAATAGTATATTGAAGCAAATTCACTGTACTTGAGATAGGAATTGTTGTGGCCACCTTTTCATAAGAAAGAAATCTGAGGCCCTGAGATGAGGTGGAATGGCCAGAGTCATGAGGTGTAGGAGGCTGAGCCAAAGCAACAGCCCAGTGTTTCCTTTGGAGTTCCTCTTTTCCATTATGTGTTGCTGAGATAGGTAGAGAGACAGACATGGTGACAGAGAGAGACAGAGAGACAGAGAGAGAGAGAGAGAGAGGAACTGATTGATTGGGCAGGGGCTAAAAGCTTTACATTTTCTCTTTCTGATAAACTCTCCACCATTTACCCTGACAAATATTTTAGTCAGATCTGGGACTGGAGCCAATCATGAGATATGGCAACTGTTGGCTCAGTCTCTGTCTGAAGAATCCTGTTCTCTTTGCCTGCCCTCCTCTCTCCTGACCTCTGCTTACCCCCTCCACTCTTTCTTCCTCTCATCACTCAGCCCTACAAGCCTTACTCCTACTCATCCTTCCGGTCTCAGATTACTCAATTTCATTTATTTCAAGAAAGGTTTTTTAGTTTTTTTAACGCTTATTTATTTTTGAGAGAGAGACAAAGAATGCGTGGAGGAGGGGCAGATAGAGAAGGAGACACAGAATCCGAAGCAGGCTCTAGGCTCCCAGCTGTCAGCATAGAGCCCAACGCGGGGCTCAAACCCACGAACCATGAGGTCATGACCTGAGCCAAAGTCAGATACTTAACCAAATGAGCCACCCAGGCTCCCCTTCAAGAAAGTTTTCTTAACCTTCACCAACTCTGCCTCACCCTATCCCTGTAGGCTAAGATCCCCTTCCTTCTGGAGCTCCTTGTAATCACAGCTAAAATTTATTGGGCACAAATCATGAGCACTTAACATGTATAAATTCTTTTAGTCCTCAAAGACCATGAGATGCATAATAGTGTTACTCCCATTTTATGATAAAAAAATCAAGACACAGAAAAGCTAGCTAACTTCCTTAAGGTCACGCAGCTAGTATGAATTCATACACAGGTATCTGATTCAGAGCCTAAGCTTTTAACCACTATGTAGTAATTGTTCTTCTTAGCACATATAACAATTACAGTATTTATTTACTGTATGTCTTCTCTGTTTCACTGAAAGCTCTAAAGCTTGTTCACTAGTATATCTTGGCCCAATAAATATTTGTTGAATGAATAGTAATCTACGTCAGGCATTGGGAAGAACAAGGTAGCAGGAGTCAAACAGAGCAGAGTCAGTCACTTGGCCGCTTACCAATTAGGTGATTTTGGATAGGTCAATTGCCTTTGCAGTGGAGTAATTTTTGCATTTGAAAAATGGAAATTAAATCATTGTGTGAATATATTGCAACTATGTGGAAAATTGCATTCCTGTGTAAATGTCAGTTATGATGGTTTATTGTACTTCATAGGTGACCAGAACATGGTTTTTCCACTTCTAAGAGAGAAAGAAACAAGGTAGAGACTATATCCAGAAAAAGTCACTCCCTCCCTATGCTGAGCAGGCCTCAGGGATCGGCTAGAAATTCTAAGTTAGGCCAGAAGAACCTGGTCAGAGAGGCCTGACGGGTTTGTTGGCTGGCATGCCCACGTCTGCTCCTGCCTTGAGTTCTGCTAAGAGTATGAGACTTAGTGTGCCCACGTGGAACTGAGGGCTGAATTCAGGCATGAGGCAGAACGTGGGAATCGTGCTGGGGTAGAATCTGAAAATGGTGTGAAAGGAACTGGGAAGCCATGACCCCCACTCGTCCTTATCCCAGAGGAGAACTGTGAGGGAAGGACTGAGGGCTCTGCAAAGGAGGGCGCTGTGGGAACCCTGAAATGTGTTCCCGTCACACGCCCGGGCTGCCACCTTCTCTTCAGACATGGGGTAAACTCAGAATGAGCAGGTAGCTGTGAGGAATGATGTGATTAGGCCCATCTTGAATGATGCTGGGGAAGTAAAGCAAATAAAGCAAAATAGGAAATCTCCCCAAAAAGCTTGGGCTTAAGTATATAAAGCTTAGAAGTAACTAGTTCTTAAAAAATATTTCTGAATCGTCGGTGTCTGCAGGTGGTAGATCACCTACAAGTTTGGCAAGAGTCTAGTATGATTTCTAGGCAGATGTGAAGACCAAGGAAAACAAAGTGGTACCTCTCAGGGCTAGCATGAACCTGGCAGGAACAAATGATGCCTTTCCTAAAAAAGCTGGTTGCTCAGTGAGAGGCCATGGGAAGTTGCAAACCCAGCAGGCCTCGATGTCAGAGCTGGATGTCCTGAAAGACACTGGAGAGAAATGTGGGTGGGAGACAACTGGCTGCCAGACCCGGGATGATAGACAATAGAAATAGAAAGATGAATAAACATAGTTCTTCCCCTCAAGAAGCTCTCAATTTAGTGGATTTTTGTTTAGATTAATTTTAAGCAGTTAAACAAAAATATCACAAAGATAGATGGATTAATGAAGAGTTCCTCAGCTTTTTATTTCTAGTGTAGTGCTATTCAACTAAAAAAAGCATAGAGACACAGAAGACATGACAATCAAATTTTTAGGTGACAAAAATCTGGAGGGGTAACTAAAGTATGGATGTCTGAATAAGTACTCTTAAGAAGTTCTGACATATCAGAATCAATGAAATCCAAGTTGAACCTTCACTTAGTTTCAAAATAATTAATTAGGCAAGTATACTATTGAACAACCTCTGATTTGTTTATGTTTGTTTGTTTGTTTTTTTAAACAGAAAGGTTGTTTTAGTCAACTGCAGACTCAGTATGAGCCAGGAGCAAAATGTGGTTGCTACAAGCATGAATGCAGCTAGAGGATTTAATAATAGATGTAGCACATCTGGAATGAGAGACCTTATGACAGTGCAGTCTACTGTTCAGGGCCAGTCTTGTTCAGAAAGAATGGTGTGTGGTTTGGAGTACCACAGGATATATTCATACGTTCCCTATTCTTCCCTAAAGTATGTCTTTCATTTTTTGGTAAATAGGCTGTTGAAAATGCATTGAGTATTACTATAATCACCCAAACAGAAGAAGTTTTAAATAATGGCCCAGACTTAAGACCCGGAAGCCAGAATACTCATGGATAGAGTTTAGTCTTCATGGATTTTCCTGGATCTCATCAGCACATTCCATTCATTGCACCATTCTGTTCTTGAATTGCTTCCATGACACAACATTCTATTTCTTTAAACTTTTCTCTAGTTCATGATTGCCCCACTGACAAAGACTCTCCCTTTCACTAAACTTTAGTCAGGCTCCTCTTAGCTCTCTTTTCTGCTAGACCTTGTGTTTGAGCCCTGTCTTCGGCCTGCCTGGTCCAGTTGTAGAAAGAATCCTGTTGAGTCCATTTAGCAAGAATCCCCTTACCTTGATATGTCCTCTTAGTAATTTACCATCCACCAGGTCCCTCACTCCCTTGGCTCTGAATCCCCAGCTGCCTTTACCACAGAGTTGAGGCTCTCCCCTACTGTGAGAGTCTTGACTCCTATTACAAGAGTCCTGAATAAAGTCTTTCTTATCACATTAAGTCTTCCTGAATGTTGTGATCAGCCTCTTTCTCTTCCCTTTCTCCTTGGGAATTCATCTACTCCTATGGTTTACAACTTCTGACTTTTTTGATAACCTAGAAATCTATTGTTGCACCTGGTGCTTTGAAATTTAGTGCTATCTTCCAACTGTTTAGGGGAAAAGGATAAGAGAAGAGAGTAAAAATGTATTTCCTAGTGCTTTACCTATGTGATCTCATTTAATGCCCACAATATCCCTATTTTGTGTGAACAGTCGTATACCTATTTTTCAGATGTGGACACTGAAGATCAGAGAGCCCAAAGTCAGACTTTTGTAGAATGACAAGTTGGTGGCTGCACCTTGGCCTTCTGGTTCCTATTCTAGGACATTTCTCACCATAGCACAGAAGCAGGGCTCACCCAGAGTGGGGCTTAAGCTCACTCAAAGCAGGGCTCGAACTCATGAACTATGAGATGATGGCCTGAGCTGATGTCCAATGCGTAACTAACTGAGCCACCCAGGCACCCCACAGTCCTTTCTTTTTGAAGCTAACAGTCTAGCAGAGATTAGGCAGATGACAGAGCCAGGTGACAAAGGCTTGATCTGCTATGGGATGAGCAGTTTGCCTTAGATATTCGAGGAGGCAGAATCTGACACTAGGGTCAGTGGGGTCACTCCTCCTGACAGTGGTAGGGTCTTGGAAGAGAAGTAGAAATTTGATTAATATAGCTGTGCCTTTTATTTCACTTTCCATGTTTATATGTGTTGTCTTCCTCCCCACCTCATGTATGTGTGCAGTAGGCCCTCAAATTGTTGAATGCAAGCTTTGAACAGGATTGTAATGCAATCAAATATCCACATTTAATTCTGACATGAGTGTCTCAGTACATCAAACAGATGGTTTTTCATTACCTGTATCAGAATACTTATCAGTAGAGCATGTTGCTTCTTCATTTCGTAAGGGAAGAAATCATGCAGCAGGGAAGTTTCATTACTCGTGTAAGGTCACACAACATCCAATGTCAAAACCCTGCGTAGGGTCTGTTCTTTGGGCTCCCAATCCCAGGTGCTCACCATTGTAGCAATCAACATCTGCATGTTCCCATCTCTTCAAAGAACAGCTGGAGATAGACCCTGAACGAGAATAGACATGTGTTTTATCACTGTGGGTGAGAGAAGGGTCCACAAAAGCACATTCAGTATAGAAATGCTAATAATTTATTAGGATCTTGAAATTTAGGCAATTTCTTACCACCTGGACGTTAATGGCTGCAATCAGTTATCCACCTTGGTCTGACCCTGGGAAAACCTGCCAAGTGCCTCATAGAAAGCACTTTTCCTGGCAAGAAGAGAAGAGCTGGTGTTGTTTTTTGTTGTTGTTGGTTTTTTCTTTTCTTTTCTTTTCTTTTTTTTTTGCCACTGAATTTATAGAGGGGGAAGCAGTTCATTCTAATAGGTCTGGAATCTAAAGTTTCATAAAAGGCACTGTATCTCTCCAACTTTCTCATATGTCTTCATCTGTTCCATTGACTCTCTTTGATGGAATATACCAGCAGGTGCTGCAAAGTGCTTTTTAATACTTTAGTAAACAGTTGAGAGAGAAGCCTCATTACAGACAAAGTGAGGAGGGAAGTTGGACAGCCCATTTATCTTACTTGTGATGAAATAAGTGCCATTTTTCAATTAGGCTAAAATAAAACCTCTCATGTTTCTTTCCTAATGTCTTGTTTAGGGCAGAGGTGTAGGGGTGGGGGAAGTAAGCGGCAGGATGAGTAAGCCTCTGAAATATTGCCTAAGATGTGACAACAGAAGAATATTGTCTTTTGAGGAGGGATGGGGGGGGGGCAGGGGAACAGCCCCAGCAGCTGCTCCCACAGAAGTTGCTTTGCACTGATTTCTGCTGGTGTGTCCAATTAGGAAGCAGGGGTGTGACACAGCCAGGATCTGTTGGAGAGAGCCAGCTCAAGTCCTTCTTCACTGTGGAACTTTAATTAGCATGTCTCAGAGAGAAAATGGGAGGAGGGAGATGGATGGCAAAGGATTATCGCTGGGAGTTTTAGGAAGGGGAGTTTGAAGAGTCAGCTTGATCCATACCAAAAATGTAGGGAGATTGCACATCTGCTCTTATCCTTTAGCCATTAATCATGGCCAATGTTTTTGCTGATTTTTAAGGATGGAGGGGATGGTGTTGGGCTGTAGGGTGCGGTGTAGATACTGGGAAAGTATGGTGGTCGTGGAGGAGAGAAAGAAAGCTTGTCTTGTCAACAAAGTTTGCACCTGGCTCTTTCTCAGCTGCTGTTCTGGTTAAGAGAATGCTTTCATTTTTTTCTTCTTGTGGATACACATGTTTATTTTCAAGAATGTGGGAGCATCTCATTTTTGCTCCCAGACCGTTCATCTGGTAGAAGGCTAAGATCTTTGCTAGGAGATATCTTTCCCCCTGACTTTTTCCACATTGCTTGAATCAAATCAAATTTATTCTAAGATATCNGGGGGATGGGGAAGGCAGCCAGAATGAAAGCCCAAGTTCTGGCTCATTCATTTGAGGTTTCAGACTTCTAAGTAGAAATATCCCCTCAGTAGTAATCTTGTTTTATATGTGTCATCTAGGGTCATAAATACTTATACTCTACTCTTTCCACTATGGCTCCAGTAGTTTTCAAACATTTTTATCTATATGGAAAATACAAACTATTCACCTGTTTCTTCAAAACTTTTTTGTTAGCCTAAGAGAGTCATGCATGAAAATATTGCCAAATGGTGTTCTGATTCAGTTCCTGATTAAGTTCTTAAAATAAGAGGATTTCACTTCCTCAAACTTTTCTCCACTTCAAAAGGCAACCAAGTGCCTCTAGTTGGAAGGATAGTAGCCTTTGGGTCAGCTGGCCCACAGGACACTGAAAACCAAAGCAACTGTCACACTACTGAAACCTGGGCCCAGGAGTACCTGCTTGTCCTGTAAGCTCCGGGACAGCGTACTAGAGCTGCCTCTCTTACGGTCCCAGGAAAAGAAAATGTTTCAGAAATCACTTAGAATATTTAACTTAGCATATATAGTAGAGCAGAATGAAAAATCTGGATTTGGTTTATGGAATGGTAAAGAAGCAATATCTTGTAATTAGCATAGATTAGTTTAGAGATTAATCTAAGAGGCAACTGTGAAGTTCTTCATAGAGTTATTAGCTTCTGAAGGAAGAAGTCAAGTCAGATGCTTGTTCAGGGTGGGTCGAACCAGCAAGAACCAGGCAACACCCAGAAGGCAGAACCACATGACCAATTCCCAATATCTCTTGAAAACCACTCTTCAGTTTTAGGAAATTTTACAGTCTTTGGGAAGGCGGGTATGGTGGTATTGCAGTTATAAATTGCAATTGTATGTATGAACCTCAGTCTCCTATAATACGAGCTCCTTGAGAGTAGACACCCTGTCCCTTTCACTTATTCAGTGTATAATAATAATAATAACAGTAATGACTCACTGTTATGCAGAGAGAGTAACAAATATGGCTGAGGTGAACTGAACTGGACTTAGTGGATGGTTGGACATGTCCCACTACTGTAGACTATCGCAAACACAGTACTTTCTAGCAAATCCAAAATAGGAGGCTGAAAATCACCCTGGACAAGAAGTATTTCCCCAGAAATATTCCGATCACTACCGAAGGGTGTGTGGTCTGTCTTGGAGGCGGGGAAAGTTGCTCAAGCTTTTCCACAGCTGCATCAAGGAACTTCAGATTCATAAGTTATTTGACCATCATTCATAAGTAAGAAAATCCAACTCCAAATCCACTTTCTGCATTCACCAACCTACCCTTAAATTTCCAGTGTGGGTTTCCTGATAACTTTTAACCAAGAAGGGGATGCCCGAGCCAGGATTTTCTTTTCAGACAGAAGGAGAAGAGAAACCACAAAAAGTTTTCACAGTGTCTTCATTCAAGATATTTAGACCTCCTTTCAGGAATCAAAATGAAAATAATCCTCAGTTAATGGGCAACAAAAAATGTAGGACTGAGTATATAACCATGAAAGGGTTCCCTGAAACTAAAATGTGGATCATAAAGTTGGCAAACTCAATACTCCAATGCAACCAAGTCCTTGTGTCGAATTAGACTTTGGACCTCCTCTTGGGACTTCAGGGTGGCCCCTTACTACCCAAGGAATGGCCACCCACTGGAGGAGAACAAATGAGTTTCCATGGGGTCCTTAATTTTAATAAATTTGTAGATCTTCAATTTCCAAATGTACTCTTTTCTAAATATGACCTGCCAAGTCTGTGTTCTGCTGATTCTTTCCACCTCTTATTTTAAATTACCTTTTCACAAATGAAAGACAAACCTCTTACCCATCTTAAGTCTTATAATTGCCCTAGGGCACCAAACAAGAGGACAATTCCAAAATACCTTGCTCTAGAGGGGAGTCCTGTCAGTGCCAGCAGGACATATTGAAGGGAGCCGTCCCTTATTTCATCTAAGAGGCAAACTCTTGGCAAGGCTCTGAGGGTCTGCTTATCTACCCATTCATCCATCCATCCCTCTTCTAGTTAAAATTCAAAAGTGAGACGGTTGTCAAAGGAGTGAGCTTCTTTCAATTGAAAAACAAAGTAAGACTTTCTGACAGAAAGTGATTCTGATTGGGATGGTTGGTTTGACAATGAGAACTGGGCTTGCTAATTTATATGGTAGATAGTGTCTATAAATCAACCGAGCTAAGTATGCAGCTCCAAGATTTTGACAAGAAACATATTCAGAGCACACAGACATCATAGAATATGATAGCATATGTTGGAAAGGAAACATATGATGAACATTTCTCAATGTCAGTTCAAAATCTTGGAGGGTCACATAGATTATTTTTCAAAGATTGTAAGGGAAAGTCCAAGGAAATTTGAAGACAACTGCTCTGGGGATTCAGCAGGGATTAGGTTAAGCTGGAGAAATCTGAAGAGGTTCGTTGGCATGGGATTGGGTTGGGGGTTGGCTAGGATGGCTCATAGTAAAAAGGGGGGGGCAAGGATATCTGGTCATTTGTTCAATGTTGACAGCACATGCAAGGACTTGGAGGTTGTGCCAAGTGTGTCCAGTGGCAGGAGGATAATATGACCAGTGTCTCTTGGTCATTGGCAGGAACCAATGGAATGGCAGGGACAACTACTCAGGCCACCTGTCTCAGCCTGGAAAAATTTGCTATCTTTCTTCCTGGGGAGTAGATTGGACAGGTGAATGAGCAATAGGGCAAATTGGAAAAGGTTTGGAAAATTCCATGAAGGACTTTTGTAAAAATGGTTTTATTTATTTTAAGAGAGAGTGTGCAAGCTGAAACAGGCTCTGTGCTGACAGGCTGACAGCCCCAAGCCTGATGTGGGGCTCAAACCCACAAACCATGAGATCATGACCTGAGCTGAAGTCTGATGCTCAACTGATGGAGTCACCCAGGCGCCCTGGAAACCCCATGAAGGACTTAAAACTACATGAACAAAGCAGGATTTACTCAGTTAGTCCCTCAACTTTTCTAAGCAGGGTATGTTGCTCTTCTGGATTCCCATAAAATTATTTCCGTTCTTCTATTATAGGATGTCTCCCATCGGATGGCAAATATTTGCATGTTGGTCTCCTCCATTATCAGTATGTGTATGTGAACCCTTCAACAACATCAATTATATCATATCTCTTTGTAACCCCAAGGCCCAGCACACCCTCCCTTGAGTGATAGGATCTTATAAACTTTTTCATAAATAAAATAATAAAGAAAGGAAGTCCAAAAGGAACGTGAAAAGGGGTGAGATAGGAAAAGAGACCAAATATACTATAGTCCTGTGTACCAGGGACTGTGTGCTAGTTGTCCAAAGTCCTCCCAGCTGAAGAGAAAGCCTTTCTTCTTTGACCAGCTGTTGTGCTTCGTCCATAGCTTTGCACTTTCAGCTCAGCATATAACCACTTATTTGTCACTATTATGTTGTTAGGTATATGAAGTCTGATATATGTAACTCACACATAGGTAGCATGCAGTAGTTAAAAAGCAACACTTCAAAGAAATAACTAGGTTTAAAAATGTTGGTTTTTTTTTTTTACTTTAAGCATTGGTTCACAGCAGCTGACAGAGAACATCTGAAAGTGCAACCCTAGAAAAATAATTTGTCTCTTTCTTTTATTTAGTGCTTAAATTATTTACACCATAAGACCTGTCCTATCAACAAAATTGTTCATAATGGACAGTACAATTTGCACACTCAGGACCCATTCCTTGCTTTCTCGGTAAACAAACCCTAATCTCCTCTTCAGACATCTACTCGTTTCCTATATAACTTCTGGAACTGTCCCCCTAGCTCCCAGGACAGATCCTATGAATCTAAGCTAATTATGATAATTCCGTTTTCCTTGCTAGTGATTGGTTTAGAAATGACCAGAGAAGTGTCCTTGTACAGTGGGAATTTCTACAGAAAGGCCCCAATCTCTTTAGCCTAAATACAATTTAAGGGAAGGAAGAAGATTCCCTTCAGGGCATTGACCAGACATTAGGTAAAAGCAGAGATTTTTTTTTTTTAAGCTGGTGAGGTCAGCAAGGATCTTAATTTATTTCTCATGCTTTGCTTAGACAAGATAATGCACTTAGTACTGCTTGGTCGGTCTCAAATGCTTGGCCGGCTCTCAAAGAGCATTTGATTTGGGGAAAGGATAGAATGGGGCACTCCCAGCCAGCCTTATCAGGACGAGACAGCACTCAGAACTGCAGCCTCAATTGTGTGTGTGGCCTTTTGTGAAACCTTTAAAAGGCTGGATCTGCTTACAGAGCCATTAACTACGGGGTCCCAAAAGTCACCTTACAGGGATGGCTGAACATCCCTCTCCTAAATGCATACCAGTCATCAAGCAGGAGCCTTTCGCTCTTAACCATTTCCAACCCATGACATACTTAACAGATGCAGGGAAAGTTACCAAATCTGGGTAGAAATGAAAAGTTCTGTTTATTCTGTTAACATAGCATTAACTGACCCTAAAATGGGATGGTCATAGGAGGCAGCTTGGAGGAAGTAGGATTTTGGTTGATCTGTTCCCTCATAAACTCAGCCTTTCTCAACCAGGGTTCCCTTTTTGAACTATGGCACACAAACATTGATTTGAGTGAGTGTTTTCTCATTCTAAGAATGGTACATAGCTAGTGCCATTCATGAGGCATGGGAGACAATTAATTCATACCGTGGATGATGGGGCATCAGGATTTAATTCTGTCATGGAACCACAGTTCATTTATTCAATATATTTATTGAATGTTTACTATGTGCTAGATACTCTTTTTTTTTTTTTTTTTTTTTTTTTTTTGATTTTNAAATGATATGTATGCTATATGCCTGGGTCTTGAAGGAAGGGATGGAATTTGGATAGTAGAAGGGAAGGGGAAGCCATTCAACACGACCCAGAAAGGCCAGACCATCAGGAAATGGATCTAGCACCAGGCTGGTTTCTGCTCTAGTCATTTCCACCAACCAGAAGGGCTAAAAGGGCAGGCTCTCCCCATCTCTGACCACCAACCTTCATAATCTCTAAGCATATGCCTCTTTGTCCATGGGACCATGGTCAGGCTCCACTTTTAAGGGGCTGACAGTACAGGAGCCAGATGTCACTTAGATTATGACCAGGAATTTGGTAACAAGGTTGGGCATCTTGAGCCACCAGAAAAGTAGATGCCCACCTACATGGTGTGATTTAGGGCTCCTGAAGTCATCCTTCTCACAAATACTTTCCCCAGAGCTTGCTAAGGAGCTCCAGATGCTACCCTTACCTTCTCCTTTAGCCTAGGGCAGAATTTCCTGAACTTTCTCAGTTCATGGTACATTTATTATTTTTTGTCATGGTTCTCCTAGGTCAAAAGAAATATATAACAGTTTTATTTATTAAGTAGTTAACATGAAATACTGTAACCTAATTTGTAGTCATTCCTGCAGAGTCTGGAAATGTCTCTATGTTTCCCTCCGGGATTTAAAATATCCCACAGTACCCCTGTGAGTTCACTGTGGAAAGCTTGGTACACGTTTGTCATTATAGACTCAATGCACTGAAAGTCCCTGTTAAGATATAAATCATCCTATCAACCCTGAAAGCCAAATGTGTCTCTCTGGTTTGTTGGAGAGGGGTCTGAACCTAAAGAGAGGGAACACAGAATGGTTCAATTTGGATGAAGGGAATAGGAGATAAAGGCCAGGATATAAAGGGCTATGGGAGTCAGGAGTCAGACTTGTGAGGGGAAAAGGCTGCCTGCCCCAAGGAGAAAGAGAAAACAGTGAGTGTCCCACAAAGAGAGCCTACAGGGCCACAGGAGGTGAAGGCAAGGAGGCAGGTCATGAAGTCGATGCAAGTTATCTACCTCTTGGGGGGTCTGCAGCCCCCTGTGTGTGCCCAGTCAAGTGAGAGCCTCTCCCTGGTGGGAGAAGTCACTCTGAAGGGCTGGCTCACCCTCTTGAGGTGGACCAATAATTTAGTGTTCCTGACATTCCAAAGTTGCCCCTCCTGGGTGTGCCTCCCCCATTCCTATGTAAGCTTCCAGGACAGGTAGGAGACACCATCTTGGTGTCCCATTCATTTTGTTTCTATAAAGGAACATTTACCAGGGCGTTACCTTGAGTAAATGCTCAGGTGTTAGGGATGAATGAAATGTAATTTCTAATTTTATGAGCTTAGAGTTCCAACATCCATCTGGAAGACCTTTGGATCTTCCCTGTCTTCTTCCCTTTTGGCTGGGAGTATTTAGATTCACCAGGTGTTGGGAAAGTATGGGTCTCTTGACTAGCTCTGTTCCACATATTCTCTTTGCATTTTACCAATTGATTTCCAGATTCCATAGGGAGCATCTAAGAGAGAGCTACCAAATTCCAAAGGCTCTAAAATGGCAATTCCAAGATGCCCCCAATATTTATGTATCTCTAAGATAGAAAAGAATACTCTTAATTATAGTTGTCAGATTTCATTGATTTTAAGATATATCTTGTCTTTAGAAATGTTAAAATATTACAGAAAAGGTATGTGTCAGAGTAGAGAAAATATAGTAACATTGAGTAAGCATCTATCATGGTTAGGGACTTACCTACACACTATTTATATATTATCTCATTTAATCCCTGCTTTCTGCAGGTAGAGACTCAATGACCAATCTCTGAATAACTAAGGCATATTCAGGTGGGTCTTTTTTGTTTGTTTTTTGTTTTTGCTATATTACTAATAGCTTGATCTCTTAAGTTTCTCAGAAAGTCAAGCATTTAGATAGGAATCTACTTATTTGGGAAATGATTCCAAATAATTCCCTGAGGGAGCTTGGAGAGTGCACAAGGAGAAGGAGAAACTCAATCAGGTGTGCGTTATCAACCTTGTATGGCAGGCTGTATTTTCCAAAGACAGCTGTAACAAGATCTTTTGCTCTGCATGTCCTTCTTATGATGTGACTTTTAAACTCAGGAGGTAGATACTATGCTTTTCCCTTTGAATCTGGGTGGGTTTATGATGTTAGAATAAGTGATATTATTAAAATTCTTAGGCTAAGTCATTGAAGGTAATGCAACAAGGAGCGACTCAAACAGGTATGTGCACACTCATGTTCATACCAGCATCATCTGCAAGAGCTGAGAGGCAGAAGCAACCAAAGTGTCCATCAACTAATGAAGAGCTAAACAAAACACGGTATATATACAGCCTTAAGAAAGAAAGGAAATTCTGACACATGCTACAACATGAATGAATCTTGAAGACATTATGCTAAGTGGAATAAGCCAATCACAAAAAGGATAAATCTTTCTAATTCCACTTACATGGGGGTTCCTGGAGTAGTCAAATTCACAGCAACGAAAGTAGAATAGTGGTTGCCAGGGGCTGGAGAGTGGGGGAAAATAAGGAGTGATTAAATGAGTGCAGAACTTCAGTTTTGCAAGATGAGAATGTTCTAGAGATTGGTTAATAACAATGTAAATATATACTACTAAACTGTACACTCAAGAATGGTTAAGATGGAAAATTTTACATGTTTTTCTAACCACAACTAAAAAAAAAAGTGTGATGTAGTTTCTGCCTTGTTTACTGGAAAACTTGCATTAGAGTATTGAGCCACCATGGAAACAGTCTAACTACTCTGAGGCCACCATGCGGTGAGGAAGTCCAAACTTGCTTATGTAGATATACTACATGAAGTTACCTGGCCAGTTCTGGCTTCTCCAGCCACCAGCTGACTGCAAGCTGAGAGGCCCTGAACCAGAGATGCCCAGCTAGGATCTTCCCAAATGCCTGACCTCTAGGAACCTTGATGGATATTAAAATAATTGTCCTTTTAAGCCATTAAATTTTGGCATAGTTTGTCTAATCAGACAATTTGCTTCAATCTCTCAGGTCAATACTGACTAGAGGCCGAAAGGGATCAAGTAGTTCCTGCCCAATGCTGTGCCATGTCTGATGGTGTGGCCACGTAGAGGCAGAGCTCTTTGAGAGAAGGCCTATGTGTCCATCACTATAGTATTTAAAGCTCTCTGCCCCATCAAATATTTATGAACTATGACCTATAGGCTGGAGACTGTGCTAGAACTACATGATGTCTAAAATACATTCTTCACTCTCATGGAGTGTAATCTAGTGGAAGAGACAGCATTCAAAAACTGAATTATGGTAAGTTTGACAAAGCAAAAGAAGCAGGTATATTTAGAAAGAATTAACAGAGAGACATAATTTAGACTGCAGGAGAGTCAGGGCAGGCAGGGTCTTTGAGAAAACGACATTAAAGTTGAGATTGGAAGGATGAGAAGACAATCATCTTCTACTGGAAGAATACAGTGAAGAGTAATCCAGGCATAGGAGACAGCACTTGTGAAGGTTTTGAAGCCCAAAGAAGTTACTGTGTATAATATATTCAATATATGTGTGTTTGCCTGGGCCTGCTCAGAGCTATATGTGTGGTCTAGGTCTGCTCCACGAGTCTCCTCTCATCCTGTTTGAACTAATGCTAGCAGGGTGGGCTCTTCTCATGCTGACAAAAGCCCAAGAAGGCACACCTAACTGTGCAAACATATTATAAGCCACTGATTACGTGCTTTAAGCATCCCATTCGACAAAGCAGTTCACATGACCAAGCCCAGCATCATTGGGGCATCCATGGAGGAGAGGGAAAGGGGTACATCAACTTTTGGGGACAATCCTCTACATTTGTCAAATTCCCTGTATCCTCACCTATTATGACTATTGCCTGGGCTCTCCCTTTTGATCTATGAATGCTAATAATTTTATAGATTGTACTGACACCAACTAGACTTCTTCCTGACACTTCCAGGTAGGTCATGTCCCCTCTCCTGGCCCCTCCACCCATCTATCATAGCTCATGCCAATGCCTTGCTTGATTTTCCATCCTCATCAGTCTGCCCCACTCTGCAGCATTTAACTGTCTGTACCAGCTGCGTCCGGCTATGACAAGAAAATCTGATGAAAATGTAGGGTGCTGGCAAAAACCATTTCATGTAGATAAATTAAAATAAAATTGCCTAGGCTGATTAAAACCCTGAAGAAGAATTGAATTGGAACAGGGTAATAAAACTCACTTATCTTAGAGAGATGCCATGAAAATTAGCTAGTCAGTATTCATGATTTGAACACAAAAGAAAAATTGTTATTGATTTACATATAATGTCTCTGTTCTGTCTTCCAAAAGCCTCTTCAACTAATATATAACGGGATGGCAAAACCAAATGTTAAGCTTAGGACCCATTCATCATGGCTTTCTTTCCTTCTTTTTTTTTCTTTTTTGGTCAATCAAAGAATACCATTAGCAGAGTCAAAGATAGCAGCTCTCTCGGCAGTGGGTGGAAAAAGCACAGAGAGCTGGCTCTGGACCTCGACATTTTAAAGAACTGCAGAGGAGATCATAAAACACTATTACATTCATAAAGTATGGTTCATTAGATTTTTGATGAAAAACTTCAAGAGGCATCTGTTTCCCTTCTCTGTTCTCGCCCCACCCCCATCACCATTAGAGACCATTTTGGAGTAAATTATGGCCTGTTCTCAGGCCTGATTATTCTGGGCCTGCTTGGCTTGGCTGCTTTCTTTTTCCTGCCAAACAGCGTTCCTCCATCTCACAGCTTCTTAGCCTTAACCTCTGAGAGCACAGAAACAGAAATAAAGAGGAGGGACTCCTGCCAATCCCTTATGCCTCTTGGTGGTGGTGCTGGTAAGAGGTTTGCTGGGAAAGGAGACTGGAATTATGGCCCTCATTAACAGACCACGCAGGGTGGGCCCTGCACTGCTGTTCAGCCCTATGTCACAGTTTAGGGGTAAAACCTCCTTCCTTCAAGCTTGTCTTACCAATGTCTACTGAGAAGGACTTTCCAGTAGGTTTTGGCTTTTTTTCAGACTCTAATGATATTATGTTACAATGATAATGGTTATAATTATAAGAAGACATGTTCAGTTAGGCGCTGTGCAGAGTATTTCCGGTGTATTATCTCAATTAATGCTCACAAAGACCTAGAGTGAGAACTGTTACGGTGCTTATTTTATAGAGCAATAGCCAACTTGCCCGAGACCATGGCTCAGAGCAGCCGTAGAAACTGAAGAAAAGAGAAAACTGTTTGTCCCAAGCCGCTTCGTCATCTCTTACAGCTGTCCCTCTGTCACCCTCTGTCCCTGAGGCACAAAAGCTAGTGTGGATGTAACACTCTTTCCCACCTTTGTGGAGGGATTCACCAGGGTTCCCTCCCAGCCACTCCCCACCTGCTTGCTTGTGTGACTTCCCTGCGCACATCATGGCAGCTGTCTGCAAGATAGAGCCTCCATGGGTTTTCTCCCCAACCTTCAGACAGCAAATAAAGGCCCACTGAGGTAATGCAGCATACTTGTTAGTCTCACTGGTTTGGGATCCAGACTCCTGGGCTCCATTCTTGCCTCTATTACTGATCCCTTCTGTGAATTTGGGAAGTCATTTAGCTTCTCTGTGCCTCAGTTTGCTGAGGCTAATAATCATGCTTACTGTCTAAAGCTGCTCTGAGTGTCAAATGCATGTAATTTTAAGCACTTGGCAAGTGCTCAATAAATTCTAGCTGTTATTATGTCCTACTATATATACTGTCCTAGGATTAAAGAGGCATGAAAAAAAAAACATTGGGCTCAGATAAATTTCGGGGTCTTCAGCAACCTTACATTTTTCTGGACTGCTCTAGCTGTTAATACTACTTTAGGCACATTTTTTTGGTTAAATAGATTTTGGTGCACTGACTCGGAAGCCTTGTCACCATTTATTTTATTTATTTAAAAAAATTTTTTTAATGTTTTATTTATTTCTAAGAGAGAGAGAGACAGTGTGAGCAGGGGAGGGTCAGAGAGAGAGGGAGACACCGAATGCGAAAAAGGCTCCAGGCTCTGAGCTAACTGTCAGCACAGAGCCCGAGGCGGGGCTCGAACCCACGAACCGTGAGATCATGACCTGAGCCGAAGTCGGGTGCTTATCTGACTGAGCCACACAGGTTCCTCACCTTGTCACCATTTATAACATATCAGTGTGCTCTGAGTTTGAGCAACTAACTTTCAAAGAGCCTTGGGAAAGCTTACTTACTGGGATGACTGAGTAGACTGGAGAAGAGGCACCCATTTCCTAGGCTAATGATGAGGCTAGGAAGGGTTCCTGATGAAGAGACGAGCATTCCCAACCAGCTGCTGCATGTTCCAAAATGGTGGGCACCACAATGGGTTAAGAAACAAGAGGAAAGAGAAACCATTTCTTGGAATAGCATCCAGCAGGCAGGAACCATCAAATTGTGGTTGAGTAGTATGTTTAGCTGCATTTGAGAAGCCGCACTCTACCTTGCTCTTAGAATAAGTGTCTGCTCCTGTGCATTTTAAACATTGGTTAGGTTTAATGGTATAATAGTTGACTGGGGGGAATGAGCCCTCAGTGTAGAAATTGAGTGCAAGGCTTTTGGAATCAGGGAGACTTGGGTCAAGTCCCAGGCTCTCTATTCTACCAGCTGGGTGATTTAAGAGCCTTTATTTCCCTTTTTGTAAAACAGAGATAAGAGTGGTACCCACCTCACATGTTAGAATGAGATAATGGGTGCAAGTCACTTTGAGCCCAGTGTCTGGCCTGCAGGAAGCGCTTAAATCATTGCAGCTATTATTATGTCATTGTTTTCTTAAGTTGCAAGGTCTCTGTTGATAGGACATTTGGGAGAGAGGAAGCTGGGAAGGGGGCAGGAAAGACCAGCAAAGGAATCCCCGCCCACTCCCAATCATGACTGTGGTTCCTGTGACCGCGATATGAAGCCACCACGAATGAAGCAAGTAACCACAGATGGAGGATCTCTCTACTGCAGCCAGATCGGTTTCTAAGATAGACACCTGGCTGCTAAGGGCTTAACAGGTTTCTGGGTCACTACCAATGTTTGTCCATTACTAATCTAAGGGGATATTTTTGCATTATTGCATTGGAATGTATGCACTATTGGTGGATCTATGTTCTCTAATCTAGGAAAATATGGATGTGACCAGAGGCCTCTCCGACTCTGAAGTAGTGAGCAGGCAGCCATGGCATGTCTGCAAACCCTGAAGTGTGGCATTATCACAGTAGTGAAGAAGTCACTATTCCAGCAAAACAACACACAAAGTTATCCAAGCCATCTAAAAATTTGTATACTAATTATTTTGCTGTATGATAGTGAAGCAGATACAGTAAGCTATTTATAAAAAAAAAAACCCAAAGCCAAAGAATAAAAATGAAAAACAGCCTTGAAAATCCCCCAAGCAGACAAAACCAGTTTAGTTCTACAAGCGAAGCTTAATTTAGCTTACTTGGTAAGACAAACTTGACCTGGGTTATTTCTTGCTTGTGCCTCTGAAAATCATAAAAAAAAGCTTAAACCATCTCCAAGGTTAATAAGAGGTAACCACGGACCGATTCCCTATCACTTAAGAAAATTCTAGTGGCACCTGAGTGGCTCAGTCAGTTAAGTGTCCTACTCGATCTTGGCTTGGGTCATGAGCTCATGGTTCGTGAGTTGAGCTCCATATCAGGCTCCTTGACATAGAGCCTGCTTGGAATTCTCTCTCCCTCTTTCTCTATTCCTATCCCACTTGTGCTTACTTTTTCTCTCTCACAAAATAAATAAATAAACTTAAAAAAATAAAGACAAAATAACTTTTTTATAGTTTATTTATTTTTGAGACAGAGACAGAGCACGAGTGGGGGAGGGGCAGAGAGAGGGAGACACAGAATCTGAAGCAGGCTCCAGGCTCTGAGCTGTCAGCACAGAGCCCGACGCAGGGCTTGAACCCACGAACCATGAGATTGTGACCTGAGCCGAAGTCAGAGGCTTAATCGACTGAGCCACCCAGGTGCCCTGACAAAATAAAAAGGAAAAAAAAATTCTCATATTATAACTAATCACTGTGAAGAATAAAAGTCCCTTCTTCCTCACTGTGTACGTTGCTTTATAATAATATACATTTCAGCCTCATTCCATGTTTTGGTTTGTGTCCCTCTGGCTTGCAAACTGCCTTTTTGTTGTGTGGGCACACTAAACTTTTACTAACTACTGACTTCCTCAGCGATTACTTGGCTTTACTATTGTTATTTCTGAACTTTTGACACTTTCCATGATTTCCATAGGGACCAATCATAGTTTTAGTTGTTCTCTTTGCTAGTTGCTTAGTATTTCTCTGTTCAGGGTCACTGTTGACATAGTTTCCCATATTCTAGAAGTCATGCCTCCTGCTGCTACTGCTATTCCTCCTTTCGCCTCCCAGGAGGTATTCCCATCCCCCCCCTCCCCTCTCCTTGCCCAACACCATGAGCTCATGAGCTCCTGGGTGTCAGCTGTCTGGGAGCTGCAGGGCTAGAGTTTGCAGAAATTGGCCTTAAAATCAGCCACAACGGGCATCATGTTGGGAGTGAGAGAAAACGTGGAAATGGGCTGAGAAGAAAGACCTCGAGCACAGGCCCCAGTGCTTGACAGCCTCGGGAGTGAAGGAGCGGAGGGCTAGCTGGCATTACAGAGGGAGAAGAGAGAGGAGCTACAGTTTAAGGAAATGTACCGTCTCTGGAGACTCCGGACCTTGAAATAAGCACAGCAGGTTCACACTTAATGTTTCTAGTGAAGCTTCAGTGTTGTCACCTGCAGAGTGAGGACAGCAAGCCCCTCCGTCACAGCGCTGTTTCAGGAGTGAAGTCAGAGAATGCGTGCGAAGCACCCCACACGGTGACCAGCTTACTGTAAACGCCGATGAATGGCACCTGTTGTTTTCAGTAATGGCTTCTTGTCCTGCCAAATAGGGCATATGAGCCCCGTTGTGGAAGATAAGACTCTGACTAGAAAGAATAATGAGGATTATGTAGATTTGTTACCTTGATAAATGACAAATTTATAGAATAGATTCCATTATGGCTAAGTTTTGGAATAAACAACTTTAGTCCATGGGCTCTTTCCCCTGTTCTGATTATATTCTGAGCATTTTCACTTGCTCACCAAAAATAGCCTATTTAATTGATAGAGTAGGTAAAGTGGTATTACATTTCAGCTTAATTTAATAACTTAGAGTAAGATGGGGGGGCTGTCATTACTTTTTTTTTTTTACTGTTTCTGCAGATCAGTCAGCGTTAAGGCAAAAAACAGAAAGGCAGTTTTAGTTCTGCTTTATTTACATCAGTGGTTCTCAAACATGTGCATGAGAATCACCTGGAGAGCTCATTGAAACACTAGATGGCTAGGTGTTACCTGCAGATTCTGAGGCCTGTACTTTGAGAATTCCTGATTTAAGTCCAGGCTGATTTTTCTGCACTTTTAGCCTTGATGGTTAATGAAAGATCCCCACTTGGCTTGATGAACTTCATAGATATTTTTTTCATTGGTTAAGAATCAAAAGCCAAGAAAAGTGACTAGTCCCAGGAGGAAGGCAGGAAATAATAGGCCAGTGACCATATTTGGGGACACATATAAAAGATGGTTTTGGGGCCACTGGCTGGCTCAGTCAGTAGACTTGCTGCTCTTGATCTTGGGGATGTGAGGTAAAGCCCCACATTGGGTATAGTAATTACTTAAAAAATAAAGTCTTTTAAAAAATTTAAAATAGGGGCACCTGGGTGGCTCAGTCAGTTGAGTGTCTGACTTCAGCTTAGGTCATGATCTCACAGTTTGTGGGTTTGAGCCCCATGTCGGGCTCTGTGCTGACAGCTAGCTCAGAGCCTGGAGCCTGCTTCAGATTCTGTCTCCCTCTCTCTCTGCCCCTCCCCTGCTCACACTGTCTCTCTCTCTCTCTCTCTCAGAAATAAATAAAACATTAAAAATTAAAAAAAAATTTAAAATAAAAAAATTAAAAAATGGTGTCTATATTATACACTGATTACGAGCTTGGGTTTTGGGATGGGAAGATGAGGAATGAGGCCCAGTTCTCCCACTCTCTGGTTCTGTGGCTCCCCAAACTTTGTTTCCTTGTCTGTAAAAATGGGGCCAAGAATACTTAGCTTCTTGCCAGGTTTAAAGAAGGAAATGCACATAAACGATTCAATAAATATTAGCAATTTTTTTCAAAGCAATGTAAAAATGCAACAATGGCCAAGACTGTGAGTGCCACTGTTCATGACGTGAGGGCTAGTTAGGCTCTGTCAGTCTACGTGGAGAGGGATTTTCAAAGGAATATCTCTCAAGTTGTCATTCAGTCTTTTCTAGCAAATTCACACTAAAGAGTTTTGTTTTCTTAATTAAATATTAATAAAACAACCCCATTGATTATCTGCTGATAGGTTGTGCATGATGTTTGAGTTAATTAATAAGTTGGGATTCAGCATCAGTTACTACTAAAACATGAACAGCTTTGCCTTTTTTAGAGTATCTTAGGATGCAAGAGCTAGGATGATAGAGTTCACCAGGCTCAATACTTTCATTTTACAGATAAGAAACCTGTGGGTCGGGCTAGTTAAGTGAATGATTTGCCTGAGGGTACATAACCACAAACATAATTGTTACCAGACTTCCTATCTAAATGCTCTCAGAAGGAATGGCTAATGATGAATTCTTCTAAAACCACAAGTATTTTAGTCTCTTGCAATATGTAATTGGTTTATACCCACACACCCTGAGTGGAAGGTAAATCCATTTAGTTTCACAGGGTGACATTATGAAACAAATTTATCTTGACATTTCTCAGGAAGTTACGTGGAATAAAGTTAGTCATTTTATGATTGCATCCTTGAAACTCGGAACCGCAACATGCAACTGGTAACACGTGCTTTCAGACATTTCAGGTCAAAAACGTCATGGGTCCTGTCTGTATTTGATGATAAAGAGCATTGGAACTTCAACATCTCCCTTTCCCTTTCGCATATTTACACACTGGATTGTTTTCTGAGAAAAATCTTGACCCTTCCTCCAGTTGCTCCTTTTTGCATAGATGGAATGATATTCTGTACTTTCAGTTGGTTAATTTTTGGTAGAAATAAGTTCAACTCGTTTTCTACACAATTGGTTAATGTATAGGAATTTGTATTCCCTTTTCTCATCAGAGAACTTAACTTCAAACGTCAAATCCTTATGAAAAGTTTGGTAATGAATAAAATATATGGAATTTTGTGTGATGGGTACACGTGTAGTTCATTCATTACTTTAGAAATTCTGAGAGTGATGATAATAATAGTAATAATAATAGACATTATTTATCATGTGCCAACTACCATGTGCCATGGCTCAAGCTTTTTCATGCACTGTTTTTTTTTCTTTTTATTTGTTTTTGAGAGAGAGAGAGAGGGTGCACAAGCTGGGGAGGGAGAGAGCAGGGAAGACACAGAATCCAAAGCAGGCTCCAGGCTCTGGACTGTTAATACAGAGCCCCCAATGCAGGGCTCAAACCCACAAACCACAAGATCATGACCTGCGTTGAAGTCAGATGCTTACCACCCGAACCACCCAGGCGCCCCTTTCATGCACTGTTCTATTTGATCCTTAGAATCAGTGGTTCTTCAACTTCAGCATGCACCAAATCACCAGAGGGCTTGTTAGAACACAAATTGTTTCTGATTCATTTGGAGTCTGAGAATTTGCATTTCTAATAAATTCCTAGGTGATGCTCATGTTCTTAGTTTGGGGATTATGTTTTGAGAACTACTGCTTGCTATTCACCTAGGAGGTATGTATTTCAATCTGTGTTTCACAGATGAAGAAACAAGAATTGAGGTTATGGAACTTGCTCTACACACAGCTAATAACGTGCAGAGGTGGGATTTGAAAATTTGCCTCTTTGATTCCAAAGTCTATACATAGTCTTCATTTCTGTGCTGTGGTTTTGCAATAAGACATTCTGTCTAGGAAGATCAGTATAGGACTCTATTGCTCCCAATACTGAGGTTCAAATACAGGCACACGTCAGACATTTTGCAGGGTTGGTTCTAGACAATACTGTAATAAAGCAAGTTAAATAAATATTTTCATTTCCCAGTGCATATAAAAGTTATATTTACACTATGCTGTAGTCTAGTAAGTGTGCAATAGCATTGTGTCTAAAAAATGTACTTACTTTAATTAAAAACTACTTTGTTGCTAAAAAATGCTAACCATCACCTGAGCTTGCGACAAGTCATAACCTTTTTTTGCTGGTGGAGAGTCTTGCCTCCATGTTGATGGCTGCTGACTGATCAGGATGGTGGTTGCTGAACGCTGGGGTGACTGGGGTGATATCTGCAAATTAGACAACAGTGAATCTGCCATGTTGACTGAGCGCTCCTTTCAAGAACAAGTTTTCTGTGGCATGTGGTGCTGCTTGATAGTATTTTAGCACAGTGGAGCTTGTTTCCAAATTACAGCCAGTTCTCTTGCCCGACTCCTGCTTTGTCAACTAAGTTGATGTCATATTCTCAACGCTTTGTTGTCATTCCAACAATCTTCACAGCATCCGCGCCAGGAGTAGGTTCCGTCTCAGGAAACCACTGTCTTTGCTCATCCGTAAGAAGCAGCTCCTCGTCCGTTGGTTTTGATCATGAGACTGCAGCCGTTCAGGCACATGTTCAGGCTCCACTTCCCGTTCTAGTGCTCTTGCTGTTTCCACCACACGTGCTGCTACTTCCTCCACTGAAGTCTGGAGCCCCTCCAAGTCGTCCGTGAGGGCTGGAATCAGCTTCTTCCAAACTTCTCTTTGTATTGATACAGTGAACTTTCCCCCTGAATCACCAATGATATTAATGACATCTAGAATGGTGAATCCTGTCCAGAAAGTTTTCCATTTACGTTGCCCAGATACAACAGAGGAATCACTATCTATTCCAGTGATAGCCTTATGAAATATATTTCCTAAGTGATGAGACTTGAAAATTAAAATGACTCCTTCATCCATGGGCTGCCGAACAGATGTTGTGTTAGCAGGCATAAAAACATTAATTTTGGGGTGTCTGATTGGCTCAGCTGGTTGAGCATCTGACTTTGGCTCAGGTCATGATCTCATGGATCGTGAATTCAAGCCCTGCGACGGGCTCTGTGCTGACAGCTTAGAGCCTGGAGCCTGCTTTGGATTCTGTGTCTCCTACTCTCTCTGCCCCTCCCCTGCTCAAGCTCTGCCTGTCTGTCTGTCTTTCTCTCTCAAAATATAAAATGTTAAAAAAATTTTTTTAAAACCCCAAAAACAACATTAATCTTGTTGTACTTCTCCAGCTCATAGGTGACCAGGTATATTGTTAATGAGCAGAGAGATTTTGAAAGGAATCTTTCTGAGCAGCAGATCTCAACAATGGGCTTAAAATATTCAGGAAACTATGTTGTAAACAGATGTGCCCTCACCCAGGGTGCTGTTCCATTTCTAGAGCACAGGCAGAATAGATTTAGCATATTTCATAAGGGCCTTAGGATTTTCAGAATGGTTCATGAGCCTTGGCTTCAGCTTAAAGTCATTGGCTGCATTAGCTCCTAACAGCAGCATCAGCCATTCCTTTAAACTTTAAAGCTGGGCATTGACCTCTCCTCTCTAGTGATGAAAGTCCTGGGTGGCATCTTGTTCCAATAGAAGGCTGTTTTGACTACATTAAAAATCTGTTGTGTGGTGCAGCCACCTCCATGAATTCTCTTAGCTGGATCTTTGGGATAACTTACTGCAGCTTCTACATCAGCACTTCTTGCTTCACCTTGCACTTTCTGTTCAAGAGACAGCTTCTTTCCTTAAGCCTCATAAACCGACCTCTGCTAGCGTCTAACTTTTCTGCAGCATCTTCACCTCTTCCCACCTTCACAGAAAGGAAGAGCGTTAGGGCCTTGCTCTGGATCGATCACGCTTTGGCTTAACAGAATGTTGTGGCTGGTTTGATCTTTCATCCAGACCATCAAACTTTCTCCCTATCAGCAATAGCCTCTTTTATTTTTTTCAACATGTATTCTCTGGAGGAGCACTTCTGATTACTTTCAATAACTTTTCCTTTACATTCACAACTTGGCTAAGTGGCACAAAAGGCCTAGCTTTAAGCCTTCGCTGGTTTTCAACATACCTTCCTCACTATGCTTAATCATTTCTAGCTTTCAATTCAAAGTGGGAGATGTGTGACTCTGCCTTTTACTTGAACACTTAGAGGTCGATTTAGGGTTATTAACTGGCCTAATTTTAATATTGTGTGTCTCAGGGAATAGGGGAGCCTGAGGAGAGGGAGAAAGACAGGAGTGGCTCGTTGGTAGAGAAGTCAGAACAAATGCAACATTTACTAATTAATTTCCCCATCTTACAGGAGTGCAATTCGTGGTGCCCCAAACCAATTACAATAGTAACATCAGAGATCACTGCTCACAAATTGATAGTTGCCAGAGGGGAGGGTGGTGGTGGGACAAGCAAAATGGGTGAAAGGGAGTGGGAGACACAGGCTTCCAGTTATGGAGTGAATAAGTCACAAGAATAAAGGACACAGCCTAGAGAATATAATCAGAAATATTGTAATAATTCTGTAATAGTGACAGGAGGCAGTGACACTTGTAGTGCAACTAGCTTAACTTACAAACTTGTCGAATCACTACGTGGACCCCTGGAACCAATAGAGCATTGTGTGTCAACTATACCCAAATCAAACACTTTTTTAAAAAGTAAAAAAAAAAAAAAATCACTGATTACAGATTACCATAACAAATGTAATAATAATGAAAAAGTCTGGAGATATTGCATGACTACCAAACTATGACAGAGACAAGATGAGAGCAGATGTTGTTGGTAAAATGGCACGGATAGACTTGTTCGATGCAGGGTTGCTGCAGACCTTCAATCTGTAAAAAAATCCAATAGCTGTGAAGCATTCTAAAGGGAAGCACAAAAGAAGGGATGCCTGAAGGCTGGTGAGCAGCCTTCCTCCCCCAATGGCTATGGGATGAGGCTAGTCTTGGCTCCAGGTGGACACTGCAAAGTGTACGATAGTGGGATTTGTCTTCACCAGCCATCCTCATTGGGGCTTGTCCCCAAAAGAATTGGCTGCATGTGTATAAACTGAAAGAACTCTTTTCAACTTAGGGAGCTGTGCTTTAAGAGGCCTCAGGTGAGCATAGTAAGGAGGAAGAAATGGCTTATGGTGCATAGTGCTCTGATTTCCACCTCTGTCTAAGGAAGCAGTGAACCTGGCATGGGGCGCTGTAGTTAGCACTGAAAAACGGGGTGGATTAAGGTTAACAAGAAGCACAGGTGACTGGGTAAGACATGTATTGTCAAGGCAGTGCACCCCCATGAGTTGTACAGGGGAGGGGAAAAGCTCTGTCATGTAATAGCTATAAGACTTTGAGTCATGATGAGCAACTTTTATTGCTTACAATTAAATTATATTAATCAAAACAGCATTCCCTGCTCAGTTCTGTAGAATGTTACATTAGAGACCAATGGTGACCTTCCAGTTTTACCAATGTAACCCCTGCATCATTGAGTGCAGCCAGTTATTGAGGCAACTGGAATGTGGGGTGTGGAAGATGGGGTGGAGGGCCACAGCTGTCCTAGAATGAGGCAGGAGGGTGTCCCTGAATCTTTTCTGCACCAGCAGGTAGAAAGGAGAAGATTGATCTGTGGTCATTAAGTGTCCCTGGAGATTGTTAGAAATATGTAGGGAAGGGGAGTCCTTGACAGGTGAAGGCTGAGAGTCATTGTATTTCAGGGTGTTAAATGAATCATTGTGTGCTCATTTACTTATTTATTTATTTTAACTTTTTAAAAATTTAATTTTTTTTTTTAAATTACATCGAAGTTAGTTAGCATGTAGTGCAACAATGATTTCAGGAGTAGATTCCTTAGTGCCCCTCACCCATTTAGCCCATCCCTCCTCCCACCACCCCTCCAGTAACCCTCTGTTTGTTCTCCATAGTTAAGAGTCTCTTATGTTTTGTCCCCCTCCCTGTTTTTATATTATTTTTGCTTCCCTTCCAGTTTGTTCATCTGTTTTGTATCTTAACGTCCTCTTGTGAGTGAAGTCATATGATACTTGTCTTTCCCTGACTGACTAATTTCACTTAGCATAATACTCTCTAGTTCCATCCATGTAGTTGCAAATGGCAAGATTTCATTCTTTTTGATTTCCGAGTAATACTCCATTGTATATATATACCACATCTTCTTTATCTGTTCATCCATCGATGGACATTTGGGCTCTTTCCATATTTTGGCTATTGTCGATAGTGCTGCTGTAAACATTGGGGTGCATGTGTCCCTTCGAAACAGCACACCTGTATCCCTTGGATAAACACTTAGTAGTGCAATCGTTGGGTCATAGGTAGGTCTATTTTTAATTTTTTGAGGAACCTCCATACTGTTTTCCAGAGTGGTCGTGCCAGTTGGCATTTCCAACTGTGTGCTCATTTATACTCCCAGGCTGAGGAAACCTACAATATAGCAGTTAGGTAACATTTAATCCCTGAATCAGGGCAAGAGCTTTGGTCTCTTTATTTACCTCTGCTTTGCTGCTTGATATTGTCTTTGGTGCCACCCCTGTGAGTGGCCTTTGGAGCACCAGCATGTTTCTATAGGTGAATCATTGATATGAAGTTCCATCCCACTTCCTTCTTTTTTTTGGCTGCTAAAATCTGAGTCAGGTTTGCCGCTCAGGAATAGCAATTGAACAAAATCAATCATACATTTTTTTCCTATTTGACCATTTTTCTTTTGTACATTTATTTACTTTTTTCCTGTTATGTGGTTTACATTCTCCTAACCATCTAGTCTTTCTGAAAGAAGGGAAAGGGAGTATGCACAGAAATAGGAAAAAAAATAGGATGAAAAAAAGAGGTAAAGGAGAGGAGACAGGAAGGAAAGTTAATCCATTTTACAGAGGCTATTTACATGGAAAAGCTAATGACCTAAATAGCTCAGTCTTCACTTAACTGAGATGACTAATCCTAAATTTAACTTGAAGTATAGCTTTAACCAGCAAAAAACCTCCATTCCCTAATAAATTACAGTTTTGCAAAATACAAGTTAGTGATGGTAATTGTTTAAAGTGGATTAGAATCAACAGGAAGTAATCATGATAGATTCTGGAGTTTATTCTCAAAGAAAGGTGGACATCATTTTTTATGATATTGATGTGCAGAAGGAGCAACGTTTCTTAGGGCAGACATACATTTAATACCACCAAGTCTGAATCATTAATAGATCTTTAATAGAAATTAGAATGCTGGAAGCAGCTATGGGGGGAGAGGGGCTGCTGAAAGTTAGGTTTAGGTGAGCTAAGAATTAGGGGACACAGGGTCCCTGTCCTTGAGCTCAGCTATGTTAGCAAGCAATTGCAATTCAAGGCAATAAATGCTATAGGTGAGTTACCTGTATATATATGGATACTTAATCCTGCCTAAGGGAGCCCAGAATATCTTCGTAGAGGAGGGAGCCTTTGCACTTGCTCTTAACAAATGAGGGTCTTCAGGCAGGCTGAACAGAGGAAACTACACAGAAAGGAAGCAGCCATCAGAATGTGCGGTTGCTGGGGATTACCTAAACCCACTCCAGTTTCGGAAACTGTGACTAGAACGTGAGATTGGGCAGAAACATGTGCACTGAACCCCAGTGCATCAGGCTTCCAAGTATTTGCTGTAATAATAGCCCATTTTCTTTTACCTTATAATCATTTAATCTCTGCTTTGTTCTCACAAATCTGAAGCTCCTCTATAGGCTTTCTCACTTACATCCCTCTTTAGTTTTCTTATGACTCACTTTTTATTGGCTGAGTAGTTTCCAGTTATAATCAACAAACTAGAGGCTAATTTAAACTTACTGGGGTTCATCCAAATGTGATGAGTTGGTTTCCGGGGTTTTGTTTGCTATGATTACTGTAGCTGTTAACCCTGAGACATCTATCTTTTGGAAATACTGCCGAGCAACTTTCAGAATTCAGATACCTCTCCAAATTTCTTCCATGACGGATGGATGAACTCCCTGTCCTCTAGCTCTAGAGATGCTATTGGGATGTAGCTAATTACCATTACCTTTATATTGAGGTGAGCCCTCTGTGCCAAGTTCTCACAGACTAGCGTGGGGCAGTCTCAGTTAGAAGGGGAAGTTTGGCATGGTTGGCATGTCCAGCTCACCATTTTAGAATAATATGATCACCACTTTGTTACACAGCCATAAAAGCATAGTAGCTGAAATCTTCTGTTACACCTTGACTGAGAGTTTTATTCTGGTTAGGTACTCGAATTCCTAAGTGTGCAAAAATTAGGCAGTTTTTTAAAGAAGATTTTGTAGGTATAGCAGGATATACCAGGCAATATCTTTTATTATGACAGCTTCCAGGAAGATTTTACTTGGCAACGGCAGTGATATTCCCTCCACTGAGGTTGATAACAGCAACTACTGTAACACACTCAGCTGGAAATCCTAATAAATTATTATCTACTGGGTGCCAGGCACTTTGTCTGTAACATGTAATCCTTTCAACCCTACAAGAAAGGTTTATATTACTCTCATTCTAGAGTTGAGCAAACAGGCTCAAAGATGTTGACTGACACAGAGCTAGGAAACCAAATGGGAGAGCCAGTGTTCTAGTTACTTTTCAGTTTTTACTTCTCTTTTTAAAGCTAAGCTTTCTAAAACTTAACTACAAGCCTGTACTAGAATTACCACAAGAGGGGCGCCTGCATGGCTCAGTCGGTTAAGGGTCTGACTCTTGATTTTTGGCTCAGGTCATGATCTCCTGGTTCATGGAATCGAGCCCCATGTCGGGCTCTGCACTGTCAGAGCCTCCTTCGAATTCTCTCTCTGCATCTCCCCCCTGTCTCTTTTTCTCTCTCAAGTAGACATTAAAAAAAAAAAAGTACCACAATGTTCCACTCAAGATTGTTCTCCTACCATTTCAGCAAAGTCAGAAAGGTGACTGTGCTTCCAGGAGACTGAATTAAAGCAAGGAGCAAGCTAGTACTACAAACACTCCCAAAGGATCCCAAAACACATAATAGAAAGTAGAACAGTAAATGATGTCACATTGGAATAATTTAAGACTGATCTTGTCTTAACTTTGTAGGGTCATTTTATCTTCCTCTGACACTTCAGTTTTAAACCAAAGGCCTTAAGAATGTTTAGTTGGAAGCCCTCCAAACAGAGACAGTGTTCTTTTATATACTATCGACAAAAGTATAAATTGGTGAGTTTTCTAGGGGCCAAAGTGGCAGTAACAAAACCTTTTAAAAACTGGCATATTCTCTCCACTAGCAATTTCAAGTATTCATCTTAAGGAAATATTAAAAAGCACATAAAAGATCTAGCAACACAATGTTCTTTAAAGCAGTTTATTAGTGAAAAATTGGAAACAACCTAAAAGTCAACAATAGTTTAATAAAATGTGGCACATATGATGGCATACTGTGTAGCCATTAGAAAAGATGTAGAAATAGATTCGACACAGCAGGATAGTTATCGTATTGTCAAGTGAAAAAAAGTTACAAAACAATATGTACAACTTGGTTCAACTTTTTAAAAAATGTCTAAATGCACAGAAGAGTCTGGAAGGCTATATACCTAAGTCACAGTTCTCCCAGATGGTGGGAGGATAGGTGATTTTTATCTTTCAAACTAAATTTTCATTTTTTTCCTTTTCATCAACACGCCTATGACTTGTATTATTAAAAAAGCATTAACAATTCTTAAAAAGTCTCCTGTGAAGAAAGAATGAGAGCGGAGCTTAGCAACCTGAGGCACAGGGATGTAAACATTAGTCTCAAACTGCTTTAATGGGTTGTCAGGGTGCTCTGATGTCAAATTGTCACTGTGTTAAGTGGAAATGTGGGTGGTTGTAGTGCTTCTTCAAACTAAGGGATCCATTCCTAAGAAACCTTCCACAGCAACCCAGTAATGGCATTCCAAGCAAGATTTCCCTTGCGTACACTAAGCATACCTTTGTACCCTCACACCCACTTGTAACAGAGCCCAGCAAGGTGCCTCCATCCTTGAAAGAGCAGTACTGGGTGACAGTATAGAAGACTGGGACAATTTCTCAAGTGATGTCAAATAGTACCTGAAGGTGAAAGGCAAGTTTTTTGTTCTACTGAGGTGGTTCTCAAACTTATAAAAACAGATTGCTGGGCCTTACCCCCTGAGTTTAATTCAGTAGATCTTGGATAAGGCTTACGAATTGCCTCTCCCCCACCCTTTCATTTCACGAGTATTTATTGAGTACATAAAACGTGCTAGGTCTTGTATTAAGAGCTGGGAATTTGTGATCAAAAGAATTATAGCTTCTATCTCAGGGAGCCTATATTATAGATGGACAGATATAAACAAATTATAAAAGTATATATAATTAAAATTATGGTAGTGCTAGAATAAAGATCAGAAGACAATTTTTGTCTTAAACTGTTTTTTTTAAATGTTACATGAAAGAACTAAGACTAGTTCTATAGCCCCCTCAAGACAAAAAATTAAGATACAGATATAAAGTACTTGGAAATACAAATTAGCATTTGAAACAAGTCCGTAGGTGATGGTGCAGGGTCTCACACTGAGAACCGCTGCCCTGAGTAGATTTTCTGATTAGGATAATGTGGGAGAAAGGGCACAAGGTAAGAGGCATTTAATCATCTGGGGGAGCGGTTGAGGCAAAGCTAGTGCTTATGGCTCCTTGCTCAGGCTGCAAGTGCTACATACTAGGCAACACGTATTTCACAATTTTAAGCATTTGGGAGGTAGGGAAGAGATTTTTGAGGAATCCTGTCAACAAAGCATGGAGGTGAGCTGAGGCTCTCTGGGTAAATGATGCTGTTGCTTCTTGTCCTGCTCTTGTCACCCTTCCCACAGAATCTCAGAAATGCGCTCCATACCAGCTCCTCCATTCACAGTCTGTTCCTTTGTCCTGGTGGGTAACAACAGACTGTGTGGATGGACTTGAACCCCCTGGTGACTCTAGCCTCAGGTTTCTTATTTCTTCTGTTACTCAGAATGAGGCACATTCCCATTTCTGGGACCTACTGTCCTACAATATCAATTTTTCTGATTTAGCACCATAAAAAAAGATTTAACACCATGATCTTTTAGGTTAGATTACTTTGAGGACAGATGTAGAGACACTTCAGTAATTTTTTTCAGTCTGTAAAAGAACCTACAATTATTTCCAAGTTTATTATTTTATTCATATGTGCGTCCTTCACATGTTACTATACCTTTAAGCTCCGGGCCACAGAGCTTATTTAAATAATTTAAAATTGCACCGTGAATTATTAGGCTTCCCAAGCTTTTCTTCCATGCCTAAGAACCTTATGGGCTTTTACCTGAGTAAAAATTAAACTATGACTTCATAAGTCAAAGCCAAAATAAAAAAACCCCAGAAAACACAAAACCAAAAAAACTCCCAAACCACCAAACAAAACCCCTTTAAAATAAAAAGCAATGAACGGAAGAACAGGCCCATATATTATGGTGGATTTGTGGTAGACAAAGGCACTAGAAGCCTTTGGACCTTAACATCAGTGAAGGCTGCTACACATTACTGGGTTACTATAAGCAACATTCATTTGACGGAAAACAAAAGGTTCTGATAAAACTTATGCTGTGGTGAAGTTAAACCTAGACCTAGGTCTGACTTAAAAGTGCGGGTGTGGGTGGGTAAAGTAGAACAGAGCATGGATATACAAGGTATCCTGGTACACAGTCATAAACAAGGCCTACAGTCTGGATTGGTCAGGAAGCCAGGGTGGCTAACAAAGGGAAACTGGTATTTACAGAATGTTTCTATTATGTGTCAAACTTTTCTCTAAAAATGACTTACCACACAAGTTAACTTTGCTACATAATCCTCACAAGAACCTTAAGGTGGCATAATTATTATCCCTATTTTACTAACAAGGAAGCAACAGTTTCTATAATAGTGAAGCTCAAAGAGCACAGGATATGAGGAAGACTGGATTTGAACCCAGGGCAGTTTCACTCCAGTACGGGTACTTTTTCTCCTTTACTACTCTACTTCCCTTAAACCTAACTTACAGTTGCTGTTTCAGTTGACCTGGATTTTTTTTATGATCTCCTAAATCCTAACCTGGACTGATGTAACATAAAAGACGGTACTCTCTGCTGGCTACAGGACTTCCTTTGAGGGGAAAGAAAAAGCTCACTCACTTGGCTGGTGCTATAGCTAACTAACCAGCTTGAACAGCTCTTAGGGTTAAGTGTCTGGTGATTCACGGTGTGAATCAAAGTGTCTTTGTACAATTATAAAATTGCAGAGAATGTGTCTCAGCACCGAAATAAAAGGGTAACAACAGTTAAAGTCTAGACTGTGAACTAAATTATTATCAACATGTTGACAAAGCTCTGATTAGGAGCTCTTAAATACATTTAAAAATACTTCTTGTTATGTGTTCATTTTTTAAAGTACCAAAAAATGTTTCAATACATTAACATTCCCTGAAGAAACGAACTACATCTTTGCACTTCACGAGTAGGCCACACTGAACTACTACTTTCAACTGTCAGAACATGCCACATTCTCTCGGCTTGAGGCCCGGCACATCTTTTTCCCTCTGCCTGGAACACTTCCTCTCCATACCATCTCCTACTCCCCAAATCTGAACTAGGAGACTCCCAAAGCTCTCAGACATAGCACCCTGTGATCCTTCTCTCATGACGTGGATTCTGTTATATGGCAACTGCCAATTAAGGTTTGCAGGGGGAAGGACCGTGCACCTTCTGCAGGGTAGTATCCCCAGCTGATCAGCATAGTGCCTGGCCCTCAACGCATGTTTGATGAATGAACAAATGAGAATGAATATAGAAGTCCTAACATGGAAACGATGTGCTGAGTCATAGCAATGGTCCAAATAGCAATTTTCTGACTGCAAGTGTGTTTCACAACTGGAGATCCTGATCAAGATAACCTACGTTCATTAATAAATATTAAAATTTTTATTAGTAAACAGTAACAAAAATGTATTGTTTGTGTGCATTTTCCTCTATGATGAGTGTAGTTGCATTAATCCATATTTTAATAAGGATTTGTTCCATAAGAACAAATTCTCTCTACTGAAGTATGTTCTTAACAGATCTAATTCTGATAATGCATTAAATTGTGCCAATTAAACAATCTTAAACATGTTGTTTAGCAAACTGAACTTGTTCCAGATGTTTTAGAACTTTAACTAAAAATATACCAGAGAAACATGGTATTCCCTTTCAAGGGCTACTTGTTCTTAAATTTAAAAGAAATCATTCAGTAGTGTTTAATACCCCCCTCCCACCTCCAAAATAAACCACTGAGATACAATATTGAAATCACTCAATTTCTGTTGGAAAACAAGGTAAACATGGTATAATATTTATGGAAACATTCAGAAATATATTTTTCACAAAAGAGGCTTATATCCTAGAGCACTTTTTAAACCAACAGTTTAAAACAAACTTTAATTTTATTCTTTGGCTATTAAATTATACCTAATAAATGAGTCACTGGTATCAATTCACAATAAATTTATTTTACATAAAAGAAAAAGCTTGCCATTAATGAAAAAATTCAGTAGAAAACAGTTCTTCTGCTTTAAGTTGGAGCTCAAAAGTAGAAGCTGCTTGTTAGTGAAACCTCAGTAGAAAGAGAATTTTGTAAGAAAACATTCTTGGCAATGAAAGCACTAACATAAATTCTGTAATGAAATATTTACCATGCAATTTTACTGGCAGAAAGGCTGGTTTCTGATGGCTGGTATTTCTTTTCAGTCTCCTAAGAACATTAACATGGAAGATACTTAAACCTGCTTTGTTTAGAGTTAATTGTATATAAATACTGGTGTCATGATGGGTAATTTTTCCATAGTCCACCTATTTAATTGAGCAGTTCTAAGTAGGTAATTGGCACCCTGCCCTTCTGATTTCCCCTTTCCCCCATTAGCCAGTCTGAATCCATTCCAACGACACTGAACACAGTGATCACCTACAAAATAAAATATTTCCAGTTATTAACTATGTTAGGAAATAAACATTTGTAACTTGTTTAAACTACTCATTACCAAAGTTATTTAAGCAGTATTAATTTTGCTGAAAGATAAAGGATTTTATTAGAGGCAGTTTTAGAAATCTTCTAGTTATTTAGCAGTTAAAAGCTTTAAATCTGCTATTCTGTTAAAATTTCTATAAAATGTTGATACAACCATCTTAAATCTACAAAAGCATTCACGATACACTATTTCCAAAGTAATAAGGAATTTGCATTTTATTATGCTACGAGAAGATATGTCGATCTATGATACAGTTTTCTTATACCGTATATTACTCACCTCATCCGCCAGAAGTGATAATTCACTACTGTTTGCAGCATCATAATCATACAGAACCCTGGCCTTCCTGCTGCCACCGCACTCCTTAAGGTCAATGAGGTTGGAAGGGGAGGTGATTACCAGACCACTTGTTGAAGTCAAGGCAGAAGAACCAATCACATTCGATGAAGCAGATGGTACAGGTGCCACAGAAGTCTGATTGTTGTTACAATAATTGGATGGAAAACTGTTGGGGAAAAATGGCCAATTATCAATTTCCAAGTGACTAAAGCTTCTGAATACCACCACTTGGTGGCAGTGTTTACTTTCTACCAACTTCCATTTTGGCTTAAGATTTACAGATGTAATATTTTAATAGCAAAGTATGCCTCTTAGCCAATTATACTAGAGAAAATGCAGAAGAAAAAATATTTTTAATGTTTATTTATTTTAGAGAGAAAGAGAGAGACAAAGACAGACAGAGCACAAGCAGGGGAGGGGCAGAGAGAGAGGAAGATACAGAATCCGAAGTAGGCTCCAGGCTCTGAGCTGTCAGCATAGAGCCTGAAGTGGGGCTTGAACTCACGAACCGTGAGATCATGACCTGAGCCAAAGTTGGACACTTAACAAACTGAGCCACGCAGGAGCACCATGCAGGTGGTTTTCAAATACAAGTACTTGAAAGTTTTTTCTTCAAAGCTGTCTTTACAATTATAAATTTGAAGCTTAAAAAAAACAAACAAAAAAACCCCAAACATGCTTGCTATTTCCAGAAAAAAATGAATTTATTCTTAAAAACACTTCCAGAAAACTTCTACTACTATGTTTTATTAATCTTTTCTTGCCTTTATGAATTGTTAAATAAAAATATCAATGAACTACTACTTCTATCTATACTAGATACTATCACAAGAGTGAAGTCTTCTCAAGTTAATCCTTTGAGAAATATTTGAATAACCAAGCTCTTTTTACAAAACTGATCCAATCACACTTTTCTATTCAGTCAAATGACAAATATTTATGGAGTATCTACATGTCCAGCATCATCACAAGCTAAAGACACAAGGAGGAAACAACACCATTCCTTTATGGACATATACACAGGTGAGGACATGGGCATTCAAATACTATGAGTAATAACTATAATGAAGACTCAATGGGAGAATAGGGCAAATTTCATAAGTTCATTCTGTCTTGTATTGTTTGTAGGGGAAGTAGGGGCCAAAAAGAAAAGTTTTATTAGAAATTAGTGAAATCTCTTTGACAAATATTATCAACATTTTTTAAATGTTTTATTTATTTCTGAGAGAGAGAGAGGGAGGGAACAGGGGAGGGTCAGAGAGAGGGAGACACAGAATCTGAAACAGTCTCTAGGCTCTGAGCTGTCAGCAGAGAGCCCCATGTGGGGCTCAAACTCACGAACCGTGAGATTATGACCTGAGTCAGTCGGATGCTTAGCCGACTGAGCCACCCAGGCACCCCAGATATTGTAAATATTTTAAAGATAATTAAAATTTTCAATTTACTGCAAAGCTACTGTTTCTCCAATACTAAATGGAAAAGAGCATAAAATGGTTGGCCTATATTCATTCTCATCCAGCCATTTCTAAGGTTGAAAATTCCTCATGAAAATTCATATTTAAATCTTAATAAATATAAAAGATCTTATCTGGTAAGGTGGGTGAAACTCATCCCTAAATAAAATACAATTTCCTTCTTCTCTTTATGACCACTGTGCCATCTGGAAATCACAGCCAGCCAGCAAAATTTCCATTAGTCTCACAACCTCTTCTCTAAACCTTCCTTCATCCTCTTATGCTTGTATTTATCTTTCATACTCACGGAGCCTACAAGTGGATGGAGTAGGAGCTGCATGGTCCTCATTATCATTTTTACACTCTTATAACCAATCTTGCCCAATCTTAGAATTCAGGTTATCTGACGATTTACTACCCATCATCTATGGATATTTCATTCCCTTCTCTTCATTTCTACAAGATTTTAGCTCCTGGCTCACTGATACTGTCTCTTACTTGGTGATTATAATATCCATATGGACAATTCTTCTATATGAAGACAATTCTTCACTTTGGTTTGTCAGATCCATGATATCTTCTCTTTCTGTGCCTGACCCTATAGTTCAGCCACCCATTTCTACTGCCTCATCTACATCTCATCAATTCTAAAAACTATAACCCTTGAAATAATAATTTCCAACATCTCAGTGTCTGACCATCATCTTTTTTTCCCCAGTACTCTCCAACAAGCCTACAGTGGATCTACGGTCCTCCTAATACATCCCTCATGGCCATGGTAATTACTATCATCACTCCCTTGCATAGCCTTCTTCTCCTATACTTCTCACTTCAAATTACTCATTTGGTAAAAATCTATTAACCTACTCAGTATCCGTGTATTTATTCTTGAGAGGAGAAAAGTATGACCATTTTGTCTAGTCTTGCCCTCAGTTTATGAGTAGGAACTTCAAGTGGGTCCACAATCAATGCTGCTTAGCAAATACTATACATTTCTCTAAGTCCATTCACTTTCCATTCTTTAATGAATATTTCATACACTTTCATCCATCCTCAAAATTCTAGCAATTTCTCCCCTAACCTTTATACTCAGTTGATGAGTTGTTTCCTTTTTAACTGAGAGGAAAAATAACAATCAGGAAACATCTATGCTTTTGTGATCATCTCCTCTCTTACTACAGATGAGCTGTCTATGCTTCTGTGGCTAATTTCTCCACCTCTGCACAAAATCTCATCTTCTTTTTCCTCTCAAGGATATCACACTACCAATTCTTCCCTTTTTTCCCCCGTGTTATCTTATTTCTCCATGTACTGTATCATTCTCATCAGTTCGCAAACATGCTCTTATTTCTCCTATCTTAAAAAACAAAAAAATCTGCTAGATCCACTTTCTCCTCTGGCTACTGCTGCATTTTTCTGTTCCTCTTTCTACTAGAGCTCCTCTCAAAGATTTACCTAAACTCCCCATCACAGTCCCTCCTCTTCTGTCGTCTTAGACTGTAGACATGATTTGCCCCTATTGTTTCACCAAAACTATTCACCAAGGTCAGCAATGACTTCAATGTTCTAAATCCAATGGTCTATCAACATTCCTCATTTCACTTGGCCTATCTAGTGATCACAGTGGATCCTTTCTCTCTGCTTACCTGTACCTTCTTCACTCTTCCAGGCCACACTCTTGGTTTATATCTTACCTCACTGTTCATCCCTTACCACTGCTTCCTTAGCTCTCTGTGTCGCAGTACTTCAGGGTTTAGCCTTTAGCCCTCCTCTTTTCTCTACCTTTCATCTAGTCTCAGATTTAAATATCCCTGATATGCTGACCACTTTCTAACTTAAATCTCTAATTCAGGTCCCAAACTGTAGCCTGCATATCCTAAAACTGGGCATCTCCACTTAGATGTTTAATAGACATTTCAAACTTCATTATGTCTAAAACTGGGCTTCTGGTATAAAACTGGGGTGATCTACCACCCCAACCTCCTCCTCCTGTGACACTCCCCATTTTAGTTAACTACAGCTCCATTCTTTCAGTTGTACAGGCCAAACACCTGCAGTAACTCTTGACTCCTCTAAGCCCTATATAAATGAAGTGTGTCAGCAAATTCTGCTGGTTCTACCTTTAAAATATATCCAGGATTTGATCATTTTTTTACCACATCTATCACAATCACCATGATCCAAGCCACCAACACCTCCTGATTGGATTGGCTAAAATTTTACAATCAGCTCTAAACAGATCTGTTAGCTTCCACTCAGGCCCTCTAACATTTACCTTTAACAGAGCAGCAAGGATAGTCCTATTAGAGGCTAATCGAATCTGCCACTCCTCAGGGCAAAACCCTCAAAGGCTTCTCATCTCTGAGTAAAGGTTAAAGCCCTACGTGTCCCGGCTTCCCATTTCCTCGATTCATCTCCAGCAGAGCCCTCCTTACTGTTGCTTGCACATTACAGCTATGTTCCTGCTTCAGGGTTTTTTTTTTTTTTTTTTTTTTTTTTTTTTTNTCCTGGAGCATTTTTTCTCAGATGGCTATATGTTTTGCTTCCTCTCATTTTTCAAATCTGTCTTCTCTAACTAGTGCAAACCTCTACTCCTAACCAAGGCACTTTTCTGCTTATTTTTCTTTGTAGCATTTATCACCTTCTAATATACTATGTAATTCACATCCATATTGATTTTCTACTTCCCTCTGCTCCCAAATAGATGCAGGCTCAACAAAGAGAGGGATCTGGCCTGTTTTGTTTACACGGTTTCTTCATGCCTGCCTGGAATACTGCATTTTTAAAAATTACAAGCAAATGTTTCTCTGATGGGGAACAGTGTTCTAATGACAAAAAGATCTAATTCTAATTCAGGTTCTACTCTAAAGTTAGGAACACATTTCCTAGCATCTGTTCCTCAGTGAACTCAGTTCCTCAGCATTGATTAAATATATACATTTCTGAAGATTAAAAAATATAATTTCTCTTTCCCCACATAAGTGTTTTTAAACACAACACATGTGTTTTTAAAGTCTCTAACCATGGAATTTTATTTTCAAGTTTATTAGTATAATTAACCTTTGTTTACCACTGACATCTACCTATGTCAGTTTGGGGAAATTAAGGGTAAAAAGAAAAACAACCCGTCCCCTCCCAACCAAACAACAACAACAAAAACCCTGAAAAGACCATTATTAACTTCTGAGAACATTTTGAAAACTACAGACTTTCTGCCACTGTAGCTTGATGTATTAAAACCTTCTAATTATTTAAAAATAAAATACATGTACTAGCTTTGTGACTGGTACTTCTGTTTCCTCATCTGTAAAAGGCAGATAATAGTACTTAAACTCACAGGTGTGAGGATTATAACATTACATATGAGGTATCTAGAGGGGTGCCTGGGGACAACTAGAGCCCTTCCTAAGTGACTAGTGTTTTTCAGTTGTTACCACCACCACCGCTATTTTAACCTGGTTCTACCTCTCAGAAATAGCTTCTGAATTAGCATGGGATTGGATGATTTGTCAAGTTCTGCATTTGAATACAGTTCTATTCACTCTTAAAAAGCATAACCTGCAATACTAAATACCTCAAACTCCCCGCCCCGCTCCCCATCCCACTCTTTATTACTGGTCCTTACCAGTAATCTAAGTCTTTGAGGGCAGAGAGACAACTGGACTTTCCTCCCTAGAACAGCACCACTCATTTCACTGTAATGTCTGAGCTTACCCTAAAGTACAATAACTAGCATTTTGTTTGAATGGTAGAGTTCCAAGCACTTGTGTGGCTTTAAGCAGAGTTCAAGTATGAAAGGTAACAACAGCAACCCCTCTGCTCTACTCCCAGAGTATAGGACACAATGAAAAGAAAGGACTAGGGCTTCTTGGGCTTAAAATAGCTGTAATGAGGTAGGGACAAAGTGGTCTGCTTTTGGGTATTTAACGTCACTAACAAAACTGTAAATATATACAAGTGTCAATATTCTATAAATCCTATTGAAATAACCAATGGTATCAGGCTAAAATTCATTTTTAAGACCTAAAATTGGTTTTGTGGATGTGCCTAATTTTGCTCCTGGTCTAGTTTTAAAGGATTATGCAGAAAAGAATATCGAAGTGACTAAAAAAAACCAAACAAAAAACAAACACAAAAAAACCCTTATTCCTTAAAATAACTTCTCTTGATACTTCTCCATCAAATATTACATATCACTCACTCCCTGCTTCAATGACTTCTTGCTATATAAATCCCAAACTCCTTACTATTACTTACTTTACAGGCCCACTTGAGTCACAGTTAGATGTCCCTTGCAGGAACCTGCACTTCCACCTTTCCACTTGCCACCTGGCCTGTCCACCAATGGCGTTTATTTCTAGCTAGATTTAAATACCTAGGTATTTCTATCTAGATCTCATAGAGACCATATTTGTCTTATACATCATTTTATTTCTAGTGTCCTCTAAAAATGAGCTCCATAAGGGTACGCAATTTTGCCTGTTCTGTTTGCTGATATAATCCTAGAGAATAGAACAGTGCTTGGTATATGACAGGTGTTCAATAAATATGTGATAAATGAATGACTAGGCTATTGTTTTGCTTTAAAGTATATTAAAATATAGTTTTTAATAATAACATAATGGGCTTGAGGTTACAGACTATTCTAAAACCCTTTTTATAAGCAATAAACGAGTAATGAATAAGTATAAATTAGCTGATCCCTAACGGCAAATAAGTGTCAATGTAACTAGTTAATCTTCCTCAATTAAACCAAAGGTATTCCAGAGAAAAGTGAACTTCAAACACTTTTGGGTGCCAGGAGAGTTCAAAATGTTTTTGTTACCTCACAAGTCTGACAATTCCCTTAAAAAATCTGATTTCAAGTAAGCCAACAAAAGCCTTTAATTCTTTGAATCTGCACCTCTATCATAAGTTCACATGCAAAAATCTGAATTTATTCTCTTATCAGGAGTTTCATGTGTGAAAAGGATATTACCACCTTCCCAGTTGTTTCTGGAGGTCTAACATGTACTGGTAACATTGCGCATAGTAGGTCATCTGGGCTTCCACAAAGTCATTCAGACAGCGGAGATGATGGGCCTGTAAAGGAAAGTTACAGTTATTTCTCAGCTCTCTAGTCTACTTCAAAATGTTAAATTCCAAGGGTCAACAAAACAACATATACTCATGGAGAAACACCAGTAACTAGCATTCTATGACAAGGCTTACCGAGACTGACCTCGGTCAACAGTGTAAGAACAAACTGTGTAGCCAGTAAAGACCAACAAATGGATGTGATGAGTGAGAGAACTAGGTGATAGGTATAACAAAAATTTAAAATATTTCTCCATATATTTGGAAAGTACCACAATTTAAATTTCCTTGATAAGTGGCTGAAAAAGAAGTTCAGTTTTTCCCCCTCAAAGTGCCTTAGGACCATCAAAATCTTCAAATAAATTTCCAGTTAATGAACACTCACGTGCGTACTGCTGATTCCCTCTAACAGAAGTCTCGTAATCTCTGCTTGACGATCAAATTCACTTTGGGTTATTCTCAATTCCTGTTCAGACTTAAATTGGAACATAGTTTTAGAATTTTGATGACTTAGTCTGACTTATGTACATTTGTTTAGATAGTTTAAAAATCTTCCAAGTAAACCCCAAATGATGAGCTGGCAATTCTCTCATTCTGCTTTGAGTTTAAACAGGTCCCTGATCTCTACACCTCAGCTTTTCTATATTACTCAATCTAGATAGAATGTAGTCCTTACCGGCACTTGGACTCAAAAGAATCTATTAATGTCATAGCTTCATGATATACACATAAAAGCCTAGAAACACTATGGGACAGTATTGTCATATGTTTTGTCATGTCAATATAAAATGTCATAACATTTTATAAAATCTTAAAAATACTAATTTATATGTATAATATTTGAAAAAATTCTCAATTATTACTATAGTTAATTTACTTTGAAGTTAAAGATTGCCTTTAATCTCAAATGAAAAAACTTAAGAGCGAAGTCATAAGATTTTAACTTCTTTTTTTTTTAATGCTTATTTTTGAGAGAGAACACACGAGGGAGGATGGGGCACAGAGGGAGGGAGGCAGAGGAGCAGAAGCAGGCTCTGAGCTGAGAGCGCAGACTGATGTGAGACTCGAACTCATGACCTTATGACCTGAAACTCAAGAGATCATGAGCTGAGCTGAAGTTAGACACTTAACTGACTGAGCCACCCAGGTGCCCCATATTTTAACCTCTTATGCTTAGTTACTAAACATATTGTTTCTAGGCATATAGTTCTTAGGTTCTTTCTAAGCACTCTTTTTGCATGAGGGGTGACTTTCTTTTTAGTTTTCTTTTCAAACTTTGCATACAATATGGCTTAAGAATCACTATTATCTACAAGATGTAGATAATACATCTTGTATTTTCTGCAAGTTATGGGTGACCTTTAATCAGTCGTGTGCCGGTAAACTGGCTGGGGCTGGTGGGGAGAGTTCTAATGTGCTGATTTTCATGGTAATAAATACCCCAACCACAGCTCATTTCAAGCTGCCAAGGTGAAGTCATTGACTTCTGGGTTGGAAAGAGGTGTATATAATACCATGCCACCACTACTAGCTTCAATCCTCTGATATAGGTTCAGTGCTGGGACAAAATAGTTCACTAAAAAATCAATATTACCTAAAAAAAGTAAATACTCCATAAAAAACATCTTAAGATTTTAGTCAGAGTTGGCTGGTATTAAGTGAGGAGGAGAAAAATAAAATCTCACAGCTCACTCAAAATAGTTAGCTTATCCCACACTGGGAATCATGATTGGTGATAATACCATTAATACTGATATGTTCTACTACCTCTCCAGGATAAATAGTTCCCCCACCCATCCAAGTAATATTTCTAAGACTGTAGTAAGTATAACAACTAGGTCTAAACTATTTCCTTATCCATCCCATCTCTCTCTCTTCATCAGCCTTTGGTGGTAATTATTAAACTAGTGAACCAGTCAACAAGGAAGCAAAACAGATAATCAGTTGCTGTAATCATTTTCATCCCATTGGCAACAGACCTGGCAGAGGTGACTAAGAAGTGACCACTAGATTGGATTTATGGAAATAAGTTTGAATTATTCAATAATTCAAGAGTGAAAATTAAATTTTACTTGACTGAAACTAGAATGCATAGTGCTTTCATAACACAGCTGAAGTTACAAGGTTCATCTAGAGGCTGGTATGAAGCAGAAAACAGTCCTAGGAGAAGAAAAGAATCAGTGTTCTTTCTAAGTAAAGTGTTAAGGAAAACTGATCACTTCAGAGTTACACTTGCATTATTTACTCTTTTGCTTGGTTGGATACAAAAAGGTTTTAACAGAAGTTACAATAATAAACCCAAAATAAATGAAATTCAGAAGTAAACAAGACTAGTGGAAGTACAATTTGATTTAATGCTTTAAGAAGAAATGGCAGAAAAGCCTACTAAATGGCAATATTTCTACACAAGGTATAAGCAAGTGGGCTAGATAATAGAGTAAGTAACTGGGAAGTCTGAGTATGAAATGGAAGTGTTTTTAGTTAAGAAAACTGAATTTAAAAAAGTTATAAGATGATCTCACAAAGGATAAGAGATCAGTCTTCCATGTTTAAGCAAAATTTAAGTACCTAATTATGAAGAAAGGCACCATGTTACAAAGCCTAGGAAGTCATTCCTTGAACAATTTAGATTTTGTATTTAGGAAAGATAAATGACAGGAAGGAAATGAATCCCATTTCTTGAACAAGTTTCAGTGTATGCCTGGGGTAGCTGCAGTCAAATGTCCTAAACCATCTCTACCTCTGACAAATATTATGATGATAATAATTAATCTGAAAGGCTGAGTACCTGAAATAGGTTTGGCATAAGCAATTTTCTTAGGAATGATCCATATTAAAAAGATAGAATGATCCATATTAAAAAGATAGATAAAAAGCGTTTAAAGAAAGACAGTGAATTTAAAGGGTTTTTATTCTGTCCTCCATAAGACCTCATTCCCTGACTAATTTTACAATTAAGACATAGAGTTCTATAGAAAAGACCTTTCCTGCCAGAGCATATGACAGTGCAACTTGGGTTAGGAAGCAAGAATTCTTTTAGGATGTAACTTTGGAAAAGGGCAAGAATTTCTTGATCTGTGATATCAGGGCTGGGTAACTCTAAGCTAGAAATTTTGGTCATGCTTTTGAGGCATTTGCTGTGAAATTTTGTTCAGTGGTATTTTTTCTATAGGCTTAAATCGTAAAACATTTGAAGAATACAAAGTTTTAAAATTATGTATTTTTTAAATGGTAAAAATGAAAGAAGTGAGTATGGAAGAAAAAAAATCTCCCTAAATCCATTTTGGTATAATTTTCTTAAGTTTTACACATACACACACAGTAAATATTTGCTTCCTGACTTTCTTTCCAGTTATATATAATCACGTTTCCCAAACTTACAGAGACTGCAGAATCAGACTTTTTTTGGTGCTAACCAGACTGGAAGAGATCTTGGTTTTATTGTTCGACTTATATTTTCTTCCATGTTATTCTGCCCTCTTTTCATGCTAGAGGTTCAGGAATAGCCAGAGGCCAAGACAGAACCATAACTAAGTTGACAAATGGATTCCACAATGGGGGATGAGAGTAGAATCAAGCATTTCATACTGGATTTCCAATTCAGAGAGTAAAAAACCCCATAACTTATGCAGGGAACAGACTGTATAGTCAGCATTCCTACAGAGTCAAAAATAAAAAGTTAAAATTTGAAAGAAAAAAAATGGTCAGGGGGCACAATGATCACCTGCCCTCCATCCCCAGCACTGTCCTCGTCTGGAGGTCAAATTTTGGTAGGCCTGAACATGAGGAGTAAATAAAAAAATGCCTCTGAAGACTTTAAATAGCATTTGAAACAAATCTGCACTAAAGTCATAATTTTATTCCTTAAATTCTTGCTTATTTTATTTCCCAACCTAGATAAAAATGAAAAATGGAAATACAGAAAGAGGGACTACTAATAGCAGTCATATGGACCACTTCTAAGTGACAGTCCAACACTGAGGGAGTAGACAACAACTTCAAAAACAAACAACGGATCTAATTGTTATACAGTACAATAATGTACATTCATAATAATAGCTCTAAAAACTGTAAATAAAATTAAATATATGCTATCCTGTATTTATTTCATGGAGCAGTAAAATACTATTTTACAACTATTTTCAACTAAAGTGATAGAAGACTTAGCTCTGGTGGAGGAACAAGCTTCAGTTAGCTAGGAAATTCCTTTGTGTGACATATGATACATTCAATCTATGAATATACAAGTCATGGTGTAAAGTATATTTTACATAATTGTCATGTAAGTAAACCAAGTATTTAAACTGTCTCCTGGCAAGCACTGTAAATATTACTACTTAATGTAGCACGTATCTAGTATTTATCAGAGTGTATGCAAAGTACATCTCTGTAGTATTGTTCTATTGCTCTGCGGAGCTACTACCAGCCAAAGAAATCTGAGCTTTCTAGAATAATTTTTAGATTTTATAAGTAACCAAGATGGTCACTGACCCTATGGCTACTGTCCAAGAAATATTTACTGAATGAATGACAATTAAATTCTCGTTTCATAATTCTGTAGTTTAATAATTTACTTACTTTTGTCACTTCCTCTGCCCAAATCTAGCCAGCATTAAAAATTAGAGAAAAATATACAGAATGAAAGAAAGTTGGAATTTAACATTTTTTACAACTTAGTTTAGAAAAATGTAATTATTTTAAATTCAAAGGGCATACTCTCCTTTTCTAGAATCACATTAACACAATAGTAAGTAAATCAGTATAGTTTAATATACTGTGAAAGTATGCCTTCATATGTGTCAATACTATTAATTTCTGAATCTTATTCTAATTTTATAAATTAATAAGAATAATAATTTTCTCAAACTGGGGCTATTCAGCCCCTCTTAGTTGTAGTTTTCTAATCTGTAAAATGAGAGGTTTGGACTAAACAATTTCTAATTTCTCACTTAGGTCTAAAATTCTCAAATTTTAGGAAACTAAAATGAAGCAAGGATAAACAGACAGTGAACACTGATATAGCCACTGGTGGGGCACAAAAAACGAGAAACAATGAGTTTAAAATTATCAGAGTTAAACACATCTTACTAAAAGTCGGTGACATCAGTAGTAAAATAAATGCCTAACAAATGGAACATAGACTTGCTAATTGTTTAGGATACTTTTACCTAAAATTTAAAAAACCTATGATTTATACATGATTACCAATGACTGAAATAGTCTCACACTTTTCATTCACCTACAGATAGGACAATGGAAATAAATGAATGCATTCTCTTGCTATGTAAGGAGAGCCCTGATGTAGCCAGGGCTTCAATAATCATAGTAGTTTAAAACAACAAAAATGCATTTTAAATATTCTCTACATATATTTTCCCTCCATCAGCTCAATGCTAATGGAATAAAAACAACTGACTGTGAATTTATTATAAGCTGTACTACAGATTCCATGCCACTTCTATGGAAGTAATTTATCTAGGAGTATCATGCCGAACACTATATCTATAAATCTTTATTGGCTAATGTTTATCAGTTTTGGGGATATATTCAAATTTTATGAATTTCTATTTTGTTAAAAATTAAAAATTACTTGTATCTCAAAAATGTCCTCAAATCAAGCTCAACATACATAGAACATATATAGAACAATCCTCATTCCCAATTCGTGCCTAAGGCTATTAATATCCTGCAATATTCTTAAGTAAATTAGCACTGGAAGGGGAATGGGCCTTGCGATTACAAAAATACCTTAAACTATCAGGGGGAGGTGGGTGTTTTGGTCTGAAACTGAAGAAATTCATTGTCGAGTTTCAGTGAAAGTTAAGGTAAACATCAAAGATACGGAGAAACAAAGTAAATCTGTATAGCTTACACCTTTCTGTAAGTATATTTTGTTAATTTTTTTTGTTAAAAATAAAAACGCAAAGTGCCAGCCAACTTAGTGTTTTAGTTACTAAGTATAAAAGGCACTATATATTTATATATAAATTCATATTCTAAAATCTGAATTTGGCATAGATAATAATATTTGGCAATTAGAATACAATTTCTTTTCTTCAAGTTCCAGTATTACTTCAGCTAGTATTCCCTGTGATTTTTGCCGGACTAATGAATTCATGGCTTCAACTACTTTAGACTTTTACATGCAGATAATAGCAAGAGAAGGCACTTTATTTAAGATGTAGAAAACACAGTAGGCCAACAAACCTTCAGCCATTTTACATGCAGGAAGTTGAGCATGTAAGAGAAATTTACCATAATGTTATCTCCTTCAAGGCGAGCTGAGTTTAGTTGCTTAAGTGCATAGGTAAGAGACAAAGAACACATTATACCAATGAACACAGTGAAACAAATTACTTCTTCACAATAAAGGACAAACAAGTATTAAGAGAGCCGAAAAAATGGTTTCCTATTTAATAAAAAAAAAACCCACAATAAACTATATTGCTCTATGGAATGTCACATAGCGGTGCCTATTCAAAATTTTCCAGAAGATACAAATTTTTAAAGACAAAAAACAGGGTTGATGCTTGATTTTAAATTAGAATCATTTAAGGAAAATGTCACTTTAAAAACTGCCACAGTTACCTACAATTTTTATTAAATTTTCACCTATGAAAGCCCTTCTGCCTACCCACATTTTTCCTATTCAAAGATCATTTCTATTTTATGAATATATGATGCCTTTAACCACATTTTCTTTTCAATCAGCCTCAGCCAGGTCTTGGCATACCCTAAGGAAATATGAAAGGTATGTCAATCCTTATATTTTCAATAAGCCTTAAATTCTCATATGTGTACATTAAGGTTAAAGTAATATGATGGTGCTCAGTTTACAGATTAAAGATTTAGACATCTGTGGAAATAAATGCTTAAGCAGGCAGAGGGACATTCATAAATCTGTGTTATCTGAAGATGTATATTCTGTATTTGTATACCTAAAAGAAAGGTCTAAGTCTCTAAATATTAGCTTTGAAACCAGATGAATTTTTCTTCCCATTAGCAGAAGTCTAAAATAATTTTAAAAAACTTATACAGGACTAAATAAAGCTAGGTTAATGAATGTCAGTGCCTTATAATTTTAAATGTAGAAATTTTGTCTTTGCTTCTTATGACAGAAGTTTTATAGTATTTTCAAAACTGTGTTTTTGTTCATTGTGAAACATTCAAGTAGGTTTTCTTTCTGCTCAACTGGTATATTTTTGAGAAATGCCTTAGATGCTGCATTACTTCAACATGCTAACTAATAAAATAAAAGTTAGTAAAGTAGCAATACTGGATACAGGAATAAGTATTTTATTGATAGGGTTAACATCATCAGAAAGTTCAATCTAGTGTACTAGATTGTGAACTGAGGGCAGCAGAAATTTTGCATTATTTATCTCTGAACTCCTCAGCAAAACATATTGTACAAAATAAGCATTTGATAAATACAGAATTGAAAAAGAGGTCACAAGAAGCCAGTAAATGAGTTAAAAAAAAAAAAAAAGTCCTGATGTACACAGGTCCCAAACCTTATTTGCAGAGAAATAACTATTCACAAAACAATACATGGAAATTTATAAAGTGAAATCAAAGAAATTCTGAGATTAGAGTAACCTCTTCAAGCTGCCAACTAGGAATGAAGAAATGTGTCAAAGAAGGAAAAAAAAGCAAACGCAAATTTCTAGTGGTTTCTATTTTTTTGTATTCTTCAAGTAAACAGAAGAGAAATACAGAAAATAAATACCACCAGAGATCACAAAATATAGGCATGCCTCAAGGTTTTATGTAGTAACAGACTAAGAGGACTTTTCCTTTCTAAAGTATTTCAGACTTACTGCTATAAAGTTTGAAGAAAAACGAGTTGGTTATCTAGGGGAAAAAAACACAACTAAAATCAGGAAATGGGAATTTTTCTTTGGACTAACATTTTAAATATTTGGCTATAGTAAATTTGTTTTACGCAATATATAAATTATAGAAAAGTTGTGTAAAAATAAAGTTGTTCAAGCAAGTCATTTGTATACTCTTTCATTTTTATTTTAAATGTAGATTCTCATGGAAAAAATTCTGCCCTCAACAATACTCAGCAAAGAAAAATTGTCAAGATCTTTTCTGGATATATCAAAAGCAAACACCTTTCAAAGTTTGTCTACTATTATATTTAGTTCTTACAAACTTTAATAGAAATGGTAAAATAATTTAGAATAACCAAAGGACCTTTACAGTGTCAAATCTGAGTTTTCTGGAACTTTTTCAGGTACAAAGGTAGACATAGTCATTATCCTGTAATAGTGCTTGTTAAAGAAAGTTTTGTACTGAGACTTGACAATGGTATTCTTCTCATTCCGCAATCATTATTGGGCACATATAGGCATTTTGAATAAAGAGATTTTATTTTGGTTCAAACACTTATTTCCAAATAATCCTTATTTATCTTAACACTTTTTTTCCTGATTATGAAATCAGTATCTTAAAAAATCAATTTATACTTTACCACATAAATCTATTATTAGCAACTAGAAAGTAATCCTAATTTGGAGTCTCTTGTCACCTACAATGTTCAATTTTAAAGTTCTTATTCTGCAAAAAGCCCATTTTGGGAAGTTAGGGTGTTCTTGATGATGACATCATAATAAATTCTGAGGTGAAAGAGCCAGTGAATTTGGATTCAATGTCTTCTCAAAGACAGCTCCCCAGCAGTAACTGATACAGTATCTTCCATAGGGAAGCTGTCTAGAAAAAATATTTCTAGAAAAAAATTATTCTGCTCATATAAGGTTTGGGGGAAATTTTATAAGACATAACAACCCAAAACCAATTTTACCAGTTTTAAATTTCACTGTAAAGCAAGTCTCAACCTCTTCTTTCCCAAAACAAGAGCGCCACAGTCAACTTCCACCAGCACTGTGGTGGATGTTCCTTAAGGCAAGGGTTCTTGATGAGGACAATGGGAGTGAGTTGGGATCAGAAGGCAGGGGGAGCGTCATGCTTCTTAACAAAACATATCCCTTAGTACATGTTAAGAATTATTTTGTTATGCTCTTCTAATAAATTCAGACTTGTTTATATTGTACTATCTTAAAGGCTTAAATCTCAAATCTGATTAAGGTCTTCAATCTTTGGAACGGAAATATAAACAGTATACATACTAGATTAAATAAGCTTATAAGTAAAACCTCTTAATATAGTTATAAATATATGTATATATGTAAATAATTACATTGTTACATTTAATATATATCCACTGTATTTAAAAAGACTAATCTGAGGTTGATTTTAAGGAAAATATACAAGAACTTATGTATCCAAATGGGTTTCCTCCCCTGCAAAACAGTCATCTGGGAGTCCATGCTGCCACTGTTTGAATGGTTTTGGAATTCTTGGTGACAACTCCTTTAGTCAGTTTGACTCACATGTGGAAAGGGAGTCAAGTTTAGTTTTTAAGTCACACACAAGCAATCTCAAATTTGATTCATTCTCCTATTACTATTTTTTCTAATTCAAATACAATAAACCTATCTCCAAAAGTGTATTTTCTAACATCACAGATGATATTTAAAGAACATGATACAGCTTTAGGAGCTCTCACATTTTTATTTTTTAGCAACAGATATATTGCTGAAATAATACTGCCTGTTGATATGACTATTTTGCACTGATTTGGATGCATTAAGCTCTGATTTGTATAAAAACACAAGAAGTCATATTCTAGTCTTAAAAACTGACCATAGCTTGCATGGTATAGGAGCAAAACATTTTACAAATTTTAAAGTTATCAACCTAGAATGTTTTTCTATTAAAAAATACTACTTACTGAAGCTCTAGTTTCTGCAGCTTTTGCCTTTTTTAGTCTGGTTTTCGCAGCATCCAAATCCAGTCTCTTATTTTGTAATAGTTTCCTTTCTTTCTATAAATATGGAAAAAAAAAAAAGGCTAATGATGCTAAAATCCATTAAAAAGCATACACATTTAAAGGATTATTCTCCATTAAATATATGAATCATCTGCTAAAGATCTATAATTACAAAATTGGCTATGAAGTGACACTTGACTCCTTTTTCTTATGGTTTTCAATTTTAAAATAATGGAGACATTCTAGATGCTTGAAAAATCTGGGAAAGATGGCGGGTGATGGCAGAAACAAAGGAGTCTTAATTTAATATTTTGTGGTTTCGCTCCCCAGGTAATGTTTCACTCTATCTTCTTGGTTGTCACAACTGGGGGTGGGGGTGTGTTATTGGGTAGAAGCCAGGATGCTGCTAAATATCCTACAATGCAGTATGGCTCCCACAACAAAGACTTATTTGACTCAGAAAGTTAGTATTGTCCAGGTTGAGAAACTGTTTCACACAGATTATCTAGGAAATGCCTATGATAAAGGAGATACGAGCCTAGGGCAAAGTTTCTTGATATCTTAAGTGATCTACTGTAAGAACTAGGCAGCTTCACTTAATGAATAGTGAATAGCAGTGAATACAGTTCTACTACTCCAAAATGGAATTTCAGATTTCATATATTAAATTTCATCCTATTGACAATCTAATCTTTTAAATCATATTTTAACTTGGTAGCTTTTCTTTTGTCTCAGGTGAAATACTTTTTACCCAGAAACAAATTCAGTGTAAACATACTGAGTTTCTGTAATAATTTGTAATAAGAAAGCAGCAAATTAAAGTTTAAAATATTTACAATAAAGAATAATCTTGCAAAAATCTTAGGAAAAAAATCCACCTAGATCTCCATTCTCCATCACTGTAAATAACAAACAAAAAATAATATTAGGCTTGGCAAGGTGATATTTACTTCTTTGGCAATAAAACACAGCTGTATGAAGAGAAGATAAGAGGCTTCCAGGGATGCAAAAAAACAGGAAGTCAAACAACCAGAAATATAAGCTTCTAGAAATTACATTTTTGGCTCCCAGTTTAAATGAATAGTTACACGGCTATACTATCATGATATTCTATACCATATTTTTATAATTCCAGGAACTTAGTACTGGTTATGAACAAGAATCAATGCAAAGTAATCTCAATAACACTACAGGGACACAAACATAGAGTACATATCATCAATAGTCTTTTATGTTGGTCAGTTTTGTTTTCTGCTAGATATGCATCTGGCTAGGCTATTTAAATTTTCTAATCTGATACATCTACATGATCAAGAGGGCAAAATATTCATTAAAAACTGGAATTATATATCTAAATATTTTACTAAAAATAGGGAACATTTTCCAACTCACAGCAATTGTTTTGTAATCTCCTTCTATAAAGTTTCTTAAAGGAGTGAGAAAATTTAAGGCTGATGATTGAATCAGCTCTCTGTCTGCTGTTCCAATTCGTTTTTGTGTTTCTCCACACTTAATAAGGGCATTACCTGCAAAGGAAAAAATTGTTGTTTGTTTTTTATTTTTTACCATTTTCTGGTAACGTCAGAAAATAAAATCAGCAATTTGTTCTGCTTTAAAGTTAGCCATCATTTCTTTACTTAAGTAAAAATAAAATAGAATTAACTGTAGCTAGTTTCATTTTAAAGATAAATTTAAGATGATAAATATCTGAATAAAAATGACAAAGGTGAAGTCCTTATCATACCATAGTTAATTGTACCAATTCAACCAATGGAACACAAGAGAATAAATATGCTAAAAATTAGTGTTTATGGTCATAGCTCAAACAGTGGAGATATGTTTAGAAAAGCATAATGCTTAAAATATTTTCATAAGTCAAAATTTGTCTTCTGTTTCTATATTTATGCATGGGCTTCAAGTATCTTTAAATAATAGTATAAATTTGTATCTTAAGTTAAAAGAAAAATCCATGTTTTGCAACACATATACCTTAATGTTTAAAGAGGACAAGTAGAGTGGAAAATAGAGCAAAAGAAAGGGAACTCACAAGACCAAGGTTATACTCCCAAGTCTACCTCTAATAAGTTTTAATTCTGTGGATCTTAATTCCTCCATGTTAGGATGAGATTAGATCTGATTGGCAAGGACGATAATACAACACAGTAGTTAAGACCTCCATGTCTGGATACAGATCTCCATTTGAATTATTAGCTGTAGGATTATGGATGAATTATGTAACCTAAGACTCAGTTTCCTTGTCTTCAAAATGGAGATAATTATACTGAAAGTAGGATATAAGTGAAGATTTATTGAATACATATGTTGTGTAATGTTAAACCCAATGCCTGAAATACTCAATTGTTAGCTACTATCAATTACTAGTAAATAGATTCACAAAGCCCAATTCCAATAATCAGGGTAGAGTCAATAACAGAATTATTATAGGTGAAAACAGACTAAACAGTGGATTAAAAAAGGAAAAAATTTATAAGCCTTTTGAATGTTTATGCCCCACTGGGCCTTCAGCTTGATGAAGATAAGGGCTTGGTGCCCTTTATGTACCTTTATGACCACCCCCCACCCCCAGCATCTAATTGCATCTGACACAAAAAGGCACAAAAAAATGTTTGTGTAAAAATTTTCTAAAATAGTTAACATTTAGAAATAAAACTATAAAAATTTTAAGCATATTTAGACTTCTGAAAGAAGTACATTTGAAGACCACAAGGTAAAAGTTTCAGTTGCATATCTAACATCCACTCAATGGATTAATGCCATTCATTATATAGTATTTAGGATATTTCCTTCTGACATAAGGTAACTACTAAAACTTCAAGTTCATTGTGTTTCAGAATTTAGGAACTATTTTATAAATCAGTAATATATGAAGAAAACCATTTACCTACCATTTCATACCCACATAAAGACCAATTTCTTGCAGAAGTCTTAATAAAGAGCATTTTTAGTCATGAACAATAGGAAAAGAAGTTATAGAAATCTTAAATAGCCTTATATTCTGAGAAAATTAGATTTGAGCTTCAGAGTTATATATTTAAAAAGTCAGTACAGTAACTAACAAAGCTGGCACAACTGAAAGCATGATTACAGAAAACTTGAATTACATGAATAAAATAAACATAATCCAAACATCCAGAGATTACCATTGTTAACATTTTTGTGGTACCAACATCATTGTGTAATGAAAGCACTAGTGATGTGTTCAAACACTATGTGCCAGGCATTTTAATATAAAAATAAATAAGCTCTCAAGAAAGCTTTAAAAAAATCTAAAGGAGACATATGTAATCAAATTTACAATGTATCACAAGAAGTAATGTATCAGAGGTTGCAAGATTCAATGGGAGTACCAGTGAAGAATTCATTTAACTTTTCAGATCTAAAAAGATTAATGTGAATTCACAGAATATTATATACTTAAATATATTACATTGAACTGTACATATTTACTGGCTACCTGTATTTCTCACTTTATCCAAAAATTTAAACATAATAAATTTGAAGTTAAAATTGATTCTACGAAAATTAGGTAACTGTTAATGATGTCTCAAAGTAGTAAAAATCTAAAAGTAAAGTTATTAACTTGGTAGATCTTTTTACCCTTTGCTTACCATAAGCTGTTCCTGGGCCAAACTCAGTCCCTGCATCAATCATATATTGTCCCAAAAGTTCTGGGTTGTTTATACGACTTGGAGCTTTTCTATCCAGTTTCTCATAAACAAATTCTTCTATCCTGGCATCTAGGAGAAAGGTTTAAACTTTCAATGAGTTCAAAAAAGCAAAACTACTTATAAGACTGTGTTTTCCCTCTCTGAGCCATTTATCATTCTGTAAAATAAACATGAAGTTAGCATGCTTCTAAGTACATGTCTTAAGAGAGAATTTTTAATTTTTATGTTACAGTATTACACAGCCCTAAGAAACTTATACTTTAGAAATCTGATAAAATGTTTTGGCACAAAAATATTAACTTAAAGTAAGACTATTATGAATATTCTCTGAGATTTTAATAGAGTTGGTTATTCACTTAGTATCTAATGAAGTTGCCTTTGTCCCATTCATACACAGCCTAAGTTTTAACTTTGAACACATTCATTTCAATTTCAAAACCAGGGATTTCTAGCTATGAAAATGTAGATATAAGGTACCTATAAGAACTAGAGAGTCACATACTTCTAATACCCTTTTCATGCTTTTGCTTGCTTACATGCTCTCTCTCCTTCCTAGAATCTAAATATAGGTATGGGAATTTAAGGAATAGAACAATCCAGGCATAGGACAGTCAAAGACAGAGATTAGCAATATGATATCCTGGCTTAATTGTATTTAATTTTGTTTAAAGTACAAGATGTATCTCTCAGTATGTATGCACATTAATATTAACAAGAGGGTTAAAATACAAAATAGGTTAAAAGCAAAAATGGAAGGCTAGTATACATGGAAAGGAAAAAAATCAGTAAAATCTGAATATAAAGACTCGGTTAGCGTAATGTAAGAGACACTTACACTGCCACCCAATAGTGAGGTATTTTAGAGACAAATGAGAAAAAGTCAGTTTCGAGAAATAATGATTAACTAAGAATCAAAATTATAATCCAAAGAGAAGCTAAAATAAATAGGTTCCTTCTAAGCTCCTCAGGTAATTCCTCCACAAGTGGAAGCTTCACACAGTACACTGAAAACTTAAAAAATGAACCGAACAAGTAAAAGAAACAGTTCAGGAGCCAGCACAAGCATTAATTATAATACATAAAATAGGCTGCTGGAAAAATACTTGCTTTTGTGGTAGACTTTGGAGCAGGATCAGAAGTTTTTAAGCAGGACTTTTAAAACCTTTAAATTAGTTAAAACCATAATGAGTCAGTCCAAAACAGAACCATTTAAAAAAATGTTAACTGCATTTCAAAATTTCATTTTCTGACTGTGAGAAGGCTTCTTAGCTTTGTTGCATTTCTACCTATTTGGTCAAAAGTTCAAAGTTGAACCTTATGTTGATTTCATTCAGTTAATAAAACATTTGGTATATTTAAACTAAATGTTAATTTCATTAGGACATTAATAGATCATAATACAATCTTAAAAAAATATGTGGGCAACACTGCTATAATGAAATATGTATTTCTGGAAAATATAGGTTCTGGAAAACTGTACCCCAAAAATAACAGAGTTTAGAGGAAAATGAAGTTTGGGCCTGACCACTCCTAATCTATGTAACTTTATAATCAGAGTGCAAACAAAAAACTCAATTTTGTTTAATACTTCAGATTTAAAACACTAATGTAAAATTGTACTATATAAGCCACTGTAACTTTATGCTGATGAAACTCCCGTTTCCCAGGTGTGTATGAGTTTGTCTGCCATTCAGAAAAAAATATAGAACAGACTACTTATGTGAGAAGCTCTGGACAGGGCAAGGAACTAAAGGAAAAATGCCTACTACTTTTTTAAGGTGCCGTGGTATATAATTTAAGTAGCCTTAAATAAGAAATACCACGTAGTGTTCAAAGACAACAGGATTCAAAGTGTAAAAGGCCTATTTCAGAAAGTCACCACAATAGTACAAAATTTTGGGGGCGCTTGGGTGGCTCAGTCGGGTAAGCATCCAACTTCAGCTCAGGTCATGGTCTTGCAGACTGTGAGTTTGAGCCCCGCGTCAGGCTCTGTATAGACAGCTCAGAGCCTGGAGCCTGCTTCTAATTCTTCTCTCTCTCTTTCTCTCTGCTCCTCCCCTGCTCACACTCTGTTTCTCTCTCTCTCTCTCAAAAATAAACATTAAAAAAATAAATAAAATGTACAAAATCACTAACACTTTGTGTAGTGCTTCAGGTTCACAGAATAGCAACAAAGTTTAAAGCCTGGAAGTTAATACCTAAAAGTAAGCTTACGGCATTTCCAACATGGTCACAATACTGGGGCAAATGGGAATGAAAGCATTTGCTGCTTTGTTCTTCAGTTTTGATGTATAAAGTTCAACAGTGAAAAGACTGGGTGTCAATACACCAGTTCAAGTTCAATTTCCACTTCTAATTGGCTAAGCTACATTGTATAAAATGCTAACTTGTGACTTGCAATTACTAAACAATTGTTGTGTACTTTATTTGAAAGGTTATTGCAATAGATGGGTCATCTGAAAAACCTTACAGAGTTGTCTGAAGATCAAATAGAATAATTTATGTAAAACTTAACATAACCATAAATAATTGGTAACTATGTAAGTGTTCATATAATTTTTCCTTAATTATTTAGGGACAATCTCCCCATATGTAAGAAAAAGGTTAATTTATTTTCACAGCTCTTTCTAACTCATAAAAGTAAAAGTCACTCCCTGATATTGAGTTTTCAAGAGCATTCTACAAAGGCATAAAAAACACTATCAGTCAATTTGTCAGAGGGTACACAAAGAGGTGTTTATCACCCTCTTCTTCACCAAAAGCACACACACACAAACCCAACAGACCCTACAGCCACAAACCAAAAACTTCTGTTTTCCAATAGCTATCAAGATCTTTTTTGTTTTGTTTTTTTACATAGAAAAACCCTACTAACAGTACCCTTTAATAGATTAGTCAATAAGATAAAGGTAAAAAGTTTCTTACTTGGATTTGGCTGCAATAACACTTCAGTTTGTTTCATTATTTTTTCTGTCCATATTTTGGTACATTCAGCTTTGCTAAGAAGGTTCTCTAAGTGAGCATCCAATTCTGTCTTCTCTGCCTGGCCAAGCTTTTCTTCTGTGAACTGTTATTAATTATAAAAAAAATTAAATATACCTCAAACACATCTTAAGAACCTATATCAATAATTAAAAACTCAAATCCACACAGTCCCAAACATACAAATAACTGTTTGCAAACCATTGCACTGAATGCTTTTTTTGCCCTTATGGAAAGTTATCCATACCTCTGAATCTGGACCCTTTCCAGGGTCCAGGATATTAAGGTATATCCTTAGTTCTGCTAAAATGTACAGTGTGAATTCTAGAGAAAATCTAGTGTACTGCCTGGTATATAAATATTTCTTACATATAAAGGTAGGATGGCATAGTGGTAAGGAGTAAGAACTTTGAGTCCATTGTGCTCAATTCAAATTTTGGCTGCACTGCTAACTGCGTGAACTAAGCAAGCTTTTGAATATTTTTTCTTAGGTCTCTTCTATCATAAAAGAGAGAGGATACATATCGTACAGTGCTTGAGAATTAAGTATTATGTAGATCACTTTGTTCAGTGTCTGGTAATTATTATTTTGAATTTAAAAAGGGCTGCTTATGTTTAACGTGGCTTTGTATTAATGGCATTTGAATCACCCCTAGTTAAATACGCTTTTATGGGATGTTCTGGGAAACTATCATTTAAGTTGTTTCTTCAGGATATGTTACAACAATTAATTTATAGACTAACTTTTGGGGCATATCCTATTCATATTGAGGAGGCATTTTTTAAAGATCATAAAATGTAGTTAAATATACTCAGCATATCAATTTTTATTATCTTGAATGTGTTAGTTTTGGAGGAAAGGCAGCATTGCCCATTCAAGAACAAAGAGGTAAAAAGATTTCCATGTGGATTTTATGGAGATTCCTGAAGACTTTCAATTAAACACTAGCAATGATGACTCCGGAAAAAAAAAAAAGAAGTGATGACTCAAGGTGTTTATCATGTATAATTTTTCTCTAGAATATATGGCTTTCTCTCATCCTAACACAGGCATATCACTAGCACTAATTCTATACTCATTAGTCATGACTCACTTCTGGGCAATAGAATATGTTTACCTTGCTTTCTTCCCTCCTTTTCATTTCTTAAAATATCTTCTGCTGCTCCTTTTTTCTGAGTTTTATTATCTGTTTCTTTCAGCATTCTTATTGGTCTAATACTTTCCATTGATGATCAGTTAACATTTTTAGCTAAAGGTCCTCTAGAATGTTATTCTTAGAGTCTGGTGTTAGCTCCCCACTGAAGGTCTTGTTCAGGGGCTCGAAATAAAAGCTTCAATAGCTTTTGTAAAGCCTTATGTTTTTTTGAGACTGGCTTACAGACAAGCCCTGACCCAGTGAGTGCAACTGAAAATAGAAGTTCCAAAGCTATTGCCTAAGCCCACAACCTTGCAGTGTACTGTAACTGAGGATGGGAACAGAAGATGCATTGGGCAAAAGATCAAAACCCTGATGCCAAAGTCAGTTTGATAACTACTGTAATTTCACTCTTAGGAGCGAACTCTGGTGTTCTCTCTACAGATCCCTAAAGATTCTAGGCTACAGGCCTCCTACAGAGGTTAGAACTTTACATGTTCAAGGTCTACTTCTAATGGTTAAACAGGTTATCTCCCAGATAAAGCAATCAACAGGAGGCACAGAAAGGGGGGAATACATACAGGTTAACATCATCTATATAGGCTGATCTACCAATAGAGAAAAATTCTTAACTTAGCACCTTAATAAGCATACATATTTCTTTTTTCCATTCATTTCTTCAACAAATATTAAGCACCTTAATATGTGCAATGCCCTATTCTAAGCATATGGGTTTAAGCAGCCAGAACAGACAAGGTTTCTGTTCTTAGGAAGCTTATATTTTATGGAACATACAATAAACAACAATTTGATAATCAGGATACAAAAAGACAATGGCTAGAGGACTGACAAAAGTTGGTCCTATTATATCTTGAGTAACTGAACAATTAAATGAGTGAATTAATGAATTTGAGTGTAGAAGAAGGAAGAATTCATTCTGCAGGTAAAGGGGGAAGCAGAAGAATCAGGTAAGGCTTCAAAGGAGAGGAATATGCAACCTGGGCCTGGATTGGGAATAGGAGTTTGAAAACTGAGAGATGTGGGCGGTTAGGGAAACAGCTTTTCTGAGCCGATAACAACTGACCTAAGAGAAAATGATAAGAAATGAGCTATGTAAAGATCTTAGGGAAGGATATAGAGTCCTTTGATGACTGATCTTCAAGTTGCATTTCTAGAAGATTCATTAGCATTGCCTTTATACATGTTAGTTGTTTTTTTTTAAATGTTTTTTTTTTTTTTTTTTTTTTCTAGGAGAGNATAGGAGAGAGAGAGACAGTGTGAGCAGGGGAGGGTCAGAGAGAGAGGGAGTCACAGACTGAAACAGGCTCCAGGCTCTGAGCTGGCAGTCAGCACAGAGCCCGACGCGGGGCTCGAACCCACGAACCGCGAGATCATGACCTAAGCGAAAGTCGGACGCTTAACCGACTAAGCCACCCAGGCGCCCCTATTTTTTTATACAAGTCCTTAACAGGGGCACCTGGGTGGTTCAGCCAGTTGGGCATCTGACTTCGGCTCAGGTCATGATCTCACGGTTCATGAGTTCGAGCCCCGGATCGGGCTCTATGCTAGAGCTCAGAGCTTGGAGCCTGCTTTGGATTCTGTGTCTCCCTCTCTCTCTCTGCCCCTCCCCTGCTCATGCTCTGTCTCTCTCTCTCTCTCTCAGAAATAAACAAACGTTAAAAAAAAATTAAAAAGTCTTAACATATTTAACAACCAAGAACACATTAAAACAATCCACAGATCCATAATTTAAAAAATCACTATTTATTAGGTCAGTTTTTGTGCAAGGCACTCTACTAAGAACTAGAACACATGCTCACCATTACAGGAGAACTAAATGAAAAACATCTAAATAATATAAATGTACAGGCCTATTTTCTTCAGTATATAAAATCATGTTAAGCTTTATCTAACAGATGTTTTAGAAACACTGGTATTAAAGGTACAGGCTAGAAATTATTAGAAAATGTTTATAAATAGTGATTAAAGGAACAGTCACTAAGTTTATCTGACACAAGTTAGGTTTCAGGGCAAGTTTTCTCCCAATAATATTTCAGAGAACCAACAATTAGAAAGTTGATTATTTGGAAAATAAAATATTTCAGAGTTTAGGTCAAAGTATCTGTTTGCTTAATTATGTAGTATTTTCTTTATGATTCTCATTATACTATCATATAGTATCTTTCATTAAATATTTGTCTTTTTCATTGAAAGAATATATTGAATGAAAGATACTGTGTGAAAGTATAATAGAGCACAAACCATGAGAGACTCTTGAATGCTGACAAAAACTGAGAACTGATGGGTGTAGGGGGGAGGGGGGATGGGCACGGAGGAGAGCACTCGTGGGGATGAGCACTGGGTGTTGTGTGGAAACTAATTTGACAATAAACTATTTGTAAAAAAAAAAAAAAAGCAAGTGGAAAAAAAAAGTATAATAGAGCAAAGCTGAGTCATTTTCATAAGAGTCTGAGAAAGAGATAAAGAAAATATAAAAACTAACTTACAAAAGAAGATCCTAAAAACACAGGTTTTTATTATTTTAGTTCAAAAGCATAAAAAAGCCAAAAAATATAATGAATGCTGAACTACAGGTGAGATAAAGTACGATTAGAGAAAATCAGTTTAGAAAATAGCAGTTCTGTAGGAATGCTCACATGAGCGGTGTATGTTGGTGCCAATAATAAATTCTGATGTTTATTTGCATTTTCTGAGAGTAAAAAGTTATTCTTTACCTACATCTAGGCTTTAAATTCCAGTATGTTATATGTGGTCTTGTTTTATTTTCTAATTTGTTTTTAATGTTTTCTTTTCTCAATAAGATCATTTGTAAGTACTTTTTTTTTTTTATACTTCTGTATTTTTAACAGTGTCAGGGCTTAGGATAAAGTAGAAATGCCATATACTAAGCTGTGCATTTTATACCAAATATTAAAAAAAAAAATTCAAAAACCAAAACAAACCCTTATAACACATAGGTAAGAATCATAACTGTAGTGATGAACATTTTGCCCAATGTGTCAGTACTGCGATTCAGTTTCACATCTGTTTAAAATAGTCTCTTTTTAAGACTTCCAGTAAATAGTTGCTGATTTAAAAAAATTAGTTTTTACTACCATTATACTAAGATATTGTTTTTCCTTGCCCTTTTGTTTTTGTTCACAGCACTCTGGTCAGCTGTATCCTATAGCCCACCTTTGCTCCTACATGATATCCAATAGCTATCAACTTAAGGTTAACTTTAACCCTATCTAGAATGAAGAACAACAACAAAGAAAGATGCAGGTATAGAAAAACACTGCAAATGTTATCATATATTTAGGTTGAAATTCTACATTTATATTTTATGACTCAAATTTATAATTGTAAAAGGCGTAGTATCTCCCAGTTTACTGTGGGGGTTTAAGGATTTTTTTCTATCATTAATCAGAAGGTATGACATATTAAGTTAATGATATAGTATATTTAACACATATATTTTTCTCTGAAACATTTTTAAGAAAGTATATAGAAAATGAGTTATATCAACTAAATTTAGGAAATTTAAGTTGTTAATAAAAATATTTGTGGGGTATATATTTTCTTCTATTAGAAGTGAGATGAATAATCAGCACAAGACATGGTTCTTGCCATCAAGGATTTTATGATCTTAAGAATACCAGTTAAACTTGACAATAAACTATTAAAAAAAAAAAGAATACTGGTGAAACAGAAACATAAAATTTTAATAATGGCACCCTTCTGAGAAAGACAGAAGACCTTTTCTTCCTTTAAAAAAAAATCCTAGATGTCTGGGTGGCTCAGTCGATTAGAGGTCTGACTTTGGCTCAGGTCATGATCTCATGGATTGTTGTAGCCCTGTGTTCAGCTCTGTGCTGACAGCTCAGAGCCCAGCACCTGCTTTGCATTGTCTCTCTCTGTTCCTCCTCAGCCTACTCTCTCTCTCAGAATACATAAATATTTTTAAAAAATTCTTTTCCTAATCACAAAAAATTTAAAATTTTACTTAAAAAATTTTTCATTTTCAACATATATAAGTTCAAAATCATTACTAAGTTTGAAGTCTTCTAATGATCACCAGTTGTTAGTTAAAAATAATAGTTGAGGGGCACCTGGGTGGCTAAATAGGTTATGTGTGTGACTCTTCATTTCAGCTCAGATCATGATGGTGAGATTTAGCCGGGCAACAGGCTCAGTGCTGAGTATGGAGCCTGCTTAAGGTTCTCTCTTTCCTTCTCCCTCTGGTCCTCCCCCACATACATGCACATGCTCGCTCTCTCAAAACAAAACAAAAAACATCCACAAAAGACCCCTATAGTTGATTTTAAGCATTTTAATGAACTTTAGCAGTACCATTTAATAAAAACTTTTGTGAAAACAACCTACAATGAAAGTCAGAATATGTCATAGAAGTCCAAATCCAATGTTCTCTAAAATGCAATTTGATATACAATTTTCTCATAATGATTTCATTAGGAATACAGTAAAATGACACGAGAACAGAAAGCTTAATAATCCCCTTCTCTTTATATATTTTTCTTTTTAAATTTTTTTTAATGTTTTATTTATTTCTAGGAGAGAGAGAGAGACAGTGTGAGCAGGGGAGGGTCAGAGAGAGAGGGAGTCACAGACTCTGAAACAGGCTCCAGGCTCTGAGCCGGCAGTCAGCACACAGCCCGATGTGGGTCTCGAACCCACGAACCGCGAGATCATGACCTAAGCAAAAGTCGGACGCTTAACCGACTAAGCCACCCAGGCACCCCCTTTTTAATTTTTTTTAATGTTTTATTTATTTCTAGGGGGGAGAGAGAGAGAGAGAGAGAGAGAGAGAGAGAGAGAGAGAGAGAGAGAGAGNAAGGAGGGTTTTTTAAAAAATTTTTTTTTAATGTTTTATATATTTTTCTTTAAACACTGTTTTAAGGAAAGGACGGTCTTTGAGTCAGCCACATTATGCCAGGCACTGTGATCCTTTCTTTACTACAGGCTAGGCATCTAGACTACAGGATTCCATATCATGTTTTACTAGGCAGAGAAAAACACAAGTAAAAAGGCGATGTGATGAAAGACACCTATTTAGTATCAATTCTTTGAGTGGGTAAAGTAATATTCTAAAAGTTATCTAAACTTCTTAGCGTAAAATATATAACACAAATTTGGAATATAATGAATTAGCAAACTGTAAAGTAGATCCTTCTCAACTTATTCTCAATTTTGGCTGTTCTTTGGAATTACCTGGGCAATCTTTCAAAAACAATGATAACAAATCCAACCCCAAGGATTCTTCCTTAACTAGACTGAGATGCAGCCTGTAAAGATTCCTCAGGTAATTTTAAGTGCAACTAAGTCTGAGAACTACTGTTCTAAGCGCATAGGTGGTTATTTTAACACCAGGTTAACAAATCGTCTTCTATCTAGCAGTTAACTAAATTAACACCAATAGCACCAATGGACGTGAAAAGTTTTGGGTAACACTAAATATGTAAAGTTTTTACATAAAGAGAAAATGTATGGACTTTGAATGTGACATGTTTTATTTAGTAGAATTTAAGAGACAAGGTGAAGTTGTTGCAGTTTAAATTCCACAGAAGAAACAGGATTTCAAAAGGGCTTGGGCGAGTGTTTGGTCACGTTAGAATTCCATCCAGATAGGATCTGAAAGAAGTTAGTTGAGGGCAGCAGCATATTCATTTTTACCTCTAGGCTTAGACACACCATCGTTTGCTAAATTAAACTGGAGATGAAAGCCAAGCTTGCAACTAAATTTTAAAGACTTCCCCCCCGCCTCAGAAAATAGCTGGCATTCATGAAGTTTATACTGTAATTTCAGTAGGCAGTTCAAAGGAAATATTAGAAAAGTAAAACAAAACTCCTAAGTAATTTAAGTTGAAAATCTATTTTTTAGAAAGGATATGGTCTTATTTTAAAGATGTGCAAAGTTTTGCTTCACTATCAATTCTGAACTAAAAATGTGTCCACTTGAAACATTTATCAAATGAAGTAACAGAATAGTACTTCACAAAATGGATATTTACTACAAAGAATAAAATATTTAATTATGATAAATTGGGGCTAGACTATGAAGTCTATGAGGGCAGTGACCAGGTCTCTGCTATCTTTGAAGGTACTTAACTAGAAGGTACTTAATACAGGTTGAATTAAACAGTTTAAAAGTTTAGACTGGTCTTAGTCAACTTTAACTTCAGCAGATTTAATGTTAGAAAAATATTAATAAAAACAACAAATTACTTAACATACTAAATGACTCAAAGAGTAAACTTTGCATATGGATATCCGGCCTGACTAAAATGATATAATTTTTTCTTTTTTTTTTTTTTTAAATTTGAGAGGGAGAGCACAAGCAGGAGGGAGGGACAGAGGGAGTGAGAATTTTAAGCAGGCTCCATGCTGAGTGGAGGATCTCGACCCTGGGATCACGAGCTGAGCCAAAATCAAGAATTGGAGGCTCAACCAACTGAGCCACCCAGGTACCCCTTAAAATTATACAAATAAAAGAACGATGTTGGATATTGTGAGAGGGGAATGAGAAACAGAGTTGATTCCTTAAGATATACAAACTTAATAAAGATGTGAAAGCCAGAGTAATAGAATTTTATAGCTCCAAGGACCTTCATTAGAAGAAAAACACCATATGATCATACAGAATTGAAAAATGACACAAGTTTTCACATCCAAGCTCTTGTGGTCTGAGATGGTCTGAAGTTTCATCCAGAGGGAAGGAAAGACTACACAGAGAGAGGGTGGAGGGTACTGAAGAGGAATTTAACTGTATGAATAAAAGTCTACAGTTAGAAAAGTGCAAGATATTTTGGAAATTAAAAAATAATTTGATAGGAATATAGTGTTTATACATGAGTGAGAGAAAAGACAAGGCCGGAAAGGAGTATGTAATACTCAACTAAAGAGTCCGGACAGAAAAGACAGATACTAAGAATAAATGGCTTTTTAAGACCCTAATAATTTATGGAGAATAAATTACCTGATGGTTTTGTATTCTCTATTATTTTGAAGGAGTTAAGAATAACAAAAGCACCCAAATGGACTGTTAATATTTTACCTTAATATTCTTTCAAAGTGGCAAGGCATATAAACAGAGCCCGACGAAGGGCCTTAACTCACAAACTGCTGAGATCACGACCTAAGCTGAAACGAAAAGTCAGATGCTTAACTGACTGAGCCACCCCTGCATCCCCATATAAACAGATTTTATAAGAGAATAGAGTGATGAAACCTATTTGTATGTTTAATAGTTTCTTTTTTAAAATAGGGAATGTTTACTTTTTAACCTAAAAACTTTTAAGTAAAATGAAAAAAGATATGGCAGTTGGCCACCAAGAGAATGGCCTATTCCTTAAGGTATAATTTGATTTGAATAGAAATTATTATTTAGAAATGTGAAAGCTGAATTCCATTCCTACTGTTCTTATTGCTTATAATGAGTAACTGGCATAGCTCTTACCCTATTCTTAGCATGAAACTTGGCACTTGGCACTATACTGATGTCAAGTCAATTTAGACTGAGTGTTCAGTTATTAACACTAAAATGACAAAGCAGTGTTTTTGTTAAAAATTACTACACAGCATTCCAAATTTCACATGTTGCATTTTGGAATCATCTTTTTCTTCTTACATAATTAAAAAAAATAGTGCTGTGTAAAAGGTCAAACATTCAAAAGTATAATAGTATACTGAAACTCAGCTTCATAAGTGAACATTCTGCCATTGTTTCAACTACTCCCTTTTTCTCTTCTAGAATATTTTAAAGCAATCCTCAGATATAATATAGCATATACATGAATATCTCAGAATCTATTTCTAACAAATACAGACTTAATATAAAAAGATATACTGAAAGAGTCCTGAAATTTTTCCCTTCTCAGTAAATAGCCCAAGCCCAAACCTCATTGTCATCCATAACACAGCTTTCTCCCCTACCCCAAAGCCAGCTGAAGCAATACTGAATAGATTCTGAATCGTCCCTCCTACCACTGTCACCTAAGTCATATCACCTCTTGCCTATCCTATGGCCACAGCTCCCTAACTGATGACCCCAGTAACCCAGAACCTCAGGGTCTTCAAACCTTTTCCCTCTGCCTAGAATGCTTTTCCTCCCCAAAACTGGAATTGTCACTTCCTTGAGGTCTCTCAGAAGTTGATCCTGTTGGAAAGACTTGCCCTGATCATTATACAACCTGGCAAAACCCACCACCCCCGCCATTAACCTATCACCTCTGGCCTTTTTCTTCATCACAGCCTGATGTATTTACTAATTTGTCTTCTCTTGCTAGATTATAAACTCCAGGAAGGCAGAGGTCTTGCTGATTTTATTCACCAGTATATCACCAGGGTCCAAAATAGTAGTGTTAAGACAGACATGGCAACAGGCATTAAGTATTTAGTACTGAAAATAATTTGATAGCTAAAAGATTAGGACAGAATTTAAAAACTAAAGAATTTGAAACAATGAGTAATTAAAATTCATCCAAAAAGTACAACTTTTGAGAGCTTTGCTAGATTTTTTAAATCAAGTCTTCACAATTTAAATCAAATTCTAAAAATAAATAAATAAGTAAATCAGCTTCTAGTACATGTGTCCTATTTAAGCACTGTGGATTCTATACCTGAAAATATATCTCTGGCAAATAAAATCTTTGGGTATCAGCAATAAAAAATACCAAAAGCCTCTTTTCAGTTAACATTAAGTCTCACAAAATCAAATCATTTCAGACCCTCAACCATTCACTCTCCTTCCACTTGTCTTCTATTAGAAGCTAATTTAAATTAAGAAATCATTTTAACCATACAGTTCACTGTCTTTACAATATAGTTTATATTTTATGTTTTTAAATGTTTATTTTTGATAGAGAGCAAACAGGGGTAGGGCAGAAAGAAGGGAAGACAGAGGATCCGAAGCAGCCTCCAAGCTGACGGTAGAGCCCTATGAGGGGCTCGAAGTCACCAACCTTGAGATCATGACGTGAGCTGAAGTCAAATGCTTAACCAAACCATCCAGGCGTAACGAACCATCTATAGCTTATATTTTAATGAAGGAGGAGGAGATAAGGGTTAAGGCAGCTAGCTTATTACTCACCATGCAGATTTTGTTAAACCTAGAAATCAAGATCTAAAAGGAATTTCCCATGCCTTAAGTATTGTCTGTTTAAGTGTTATTGACATGCTCAGATTGTACCAGATGATCTTTAAAGTCTCTCCTTCTGTGACATTCTATAATTCTATATCTGCAATGCCTATGCTGGAAGAGAGAAGCAGCTTGCAATGAGTAGTAGATCAGGCAGCAAATGACTATTTACTAGCCACCCACGAAACGTTAAACAAATAACCTCTATGGGGCTGCTTCCTCATATATAAAAGGGGTTAACAGCATCTATCTGGCAAAGTTACAGAAAAGGACAGTAAATAATCTGTCAAATGCCTTGCAAATGTTTCACAGGTTTTTCACAATAAAGGCAGCTATTGCCTAGATCTATTTCTACCATTCTCTTGCCAAGAATAATGCAATGTTAAGATCAATTCCACCAATAAAACTGGGGTAAAGGAGACAAGTGAAGTAGTAGGCGGTGCAACTGGTTTACATTTCAGTACCAGTTTGGCATGCGTACTAGAAAATTATTTTTGTTTTCTCTTTACAAAGGGGGATGTTGTGGCTACTATCACTATGCCATGAATTTAAACACCAGATTGTTTACAACTCGTGTTGTGGTGAAATTTACATCTGCTCATAGCTCTAACCGGGTTGACAGAACGTGGGTGACGGCTGTGGAAAACTGTCCAAGTTCCCGAGGACTGACACTTCCGTGACTGCGGAATGCCGCGGGACGGCTACATGTCCCCCTTAAAGTGTATTTGAAACATTACAACTCTGACAACAGGCGTAACACCAATCTTCCCCTCCCCCCTTCTCCTGTCCTACTGCCGACGCTTCCCATTTTGAGAAGGAGGTGGGAACCCCCAAACCCCAGGCTTCCCAAGGCCTTGGCTGAGGTATGGAGGCCAACTGACGATCTCCACTTCGCCCGCGGACCGCCCTGAGCCCGGCGGCCGTCCTTTCAGGGAGAGAGAGGGCTGGAAGGAACCGTGCTGGCAGCTCTTTGGGTTCAGGGGCAGGAAAAGGAAACTTCCTTCTTGGACTCGGCGGGGAGAGGGAGGGAGACGAAAGGAAAGGGTGGGGGTGGTGCAAGAAAGGTCCGTCTCTCTCGTTACCGCGCCGGACTAGCAGGGCCTCTGCCCTCCCCGGGAGGGCGGCCACACCGGCACCGGCGCTGTGGGGCCAGAAAGGCGGGCGGTGCGGTCTCTCGGCCCGGAGCCGAATTCAAGGTGTCCTCCCGGAGCGGGGGGAGCTGCNGCCGTGCGGCACGGGGTTCGGGACGCAGGAAGCCAGCGCCGGCCGCGGGGTGGAGCCTTTTCAGAGGTTGTCGCGGGAACAGCGACCCCTTCTGGATCTCCGCGGCGCAGTCGCGGGGCGCGCCGGAAGCTCGGCCAGCTCCACCGGAGGGAGGGTCACGTTAGCTCCGAGGAGGGGGTCGTGGGGGGTCGTAGTTTGCAGGTAAGCCCCTGAGAATTGCGAGCAGAGACAACCCAAATCCCCCTTTTTGTTTCAAGAGAAAATATGAAAATCGTAGCATAGAATTACAGTGTCTGTCAAATTACTACCGACAGCTCCCTAACATCTTGTAGCAGCCACGCCCCGCGGATCCCTGACGCCTGTTGGCACTCGGCTAACGTTTGCTGGGTAGGGCTGAGTTGCCACCGAGTGTGTTGTTCATTAGGATTACTGAGAATCTTCCGTGTACCAGGACTGAATCAGGTTCTGACATACCATACTGAACAAGACTGCCCGTGGCCTCAAGGTACTCTCAATTCGGTTCCTTGACAACCTGCGGGGCCTTCACCCCTACCCGAAGCTGTTAACTATTTGCTGCCACAGGGGCTTTGATTGCCTTAAGGCGCATGCTGGATTGTTCGAGCAACACAAGCTGCCTACTGTGTGCAAAGTGCAGTGATGGGGGACACAAAGTGCCAGGTGGAAGACACAAGGAAGTATAAAATGGTGAGTGAGATAGACTAACTCTTAACCCTTAACATTCAGCGTGGGGAATTTTAATAACAAATGAGAATACCCTGTGAAATCTGTTCAAAAGCCCATAATTCCAAGAAACTTCCAAAGCAGCTCTCACGATACGACCTATGCTTGAACCAAGTTAAAACTGGCGATAGCACAGAGGGAGAGACGGTATTTTAAGAATAAAACACTCCGTGTTATTTTTTGTCACTGTATCCTTTTGTTACATTAGGACTGGGAAAATGCAGGCCCAGCAGGCAATGAAATGAGCTCATGTTCATGCTTCAGTGTTTTACTGAAGCAGCAGAGAAGCAGTAGCTGTTGTTAATGGCTGGAAGATTAGTTCCTGAAAACATAAAGAACAGCAGATTCATATAAATATTTGTATTCTTTTATTCTTTGTGGTGGTGACAGAAACCACCACTTCTTTCTCAGGTAACTCCAGTAGAATGAGTCCCCAAGACCAAAATTACTCCATGTGTCTTTCATCTCAACCTGTTTTCCCAGAACTATGGAAAAGGAAATATGTCATCAGGAATCCTGTTTTTCATTTATTGTCTATTTTAGAGTTTTATGTGGAAATGCACTTTCTCTCTTTCCAGATGTCTGTCTTCACAATAAATATATTTGCCATCAGTTATGGTCCATTCTATTTTAGGATCACAAAACTGTGTCCACCATTAAAGGAAAAAACTCTGAAGGAATCGTGTCCTCAAGCATGTAGATCTTCCTAACTTGAAAAAAAGATATCACTTCTTTTTGTTGAGCCCTTGAGAGCTTTAATACTGTTTCTCTTGTTTCACAGTCATAAAACTAGTATGTTGCCTCTGTTAACTTACTGTTTCCTGCCTGATTCCATGCAGCGGACCTTCATTTCTGTAACTATACCTAAACAGCATTCTTAAGGTTGCCAGTTATGATCATGATAGAGTCATCGGCCTTTTGTCAGACTTCCACAGTGACTGTTCACTGCCTTCCCAGCAACACAACCCTTTCTAGGCCCTCATTGTTTCCTGGCTTTCCCAGTACCTCCTAGACTTTCCCATTCCACTCTGCTGGCACTTTTTATGGCTTTAATGCAGGCATTCCTTAATATGCAACACTTTTTTTGTTCTCTTTTCTCCCCCCTCCCTTCTTTTTAATTGTTTATTTATTTTTGAGAGAGAAAGTGAGCACAAGCAGGGGAGGGGCAGAAAGACACAGAGTCCAAAGCAGGCTCCAGGCTCTGAGCTGTCAGGGCAGAGCGCAACACAGAGCCAAACCAATGAATAGTGAGATCATGACCTGAGCTGAAGTCGGGAGCTTAACCGACTGAGCCTCCCAGGTGCCCTGTTCTCTTTTCTTTTATTAGTTTCTTAATCAGTACTTCACTTATACCACTTCATTCTTTTATGCGTTCATTGAGTAATACTTTTTGGATATCTACTATGTGTTGCATGGCATTATTCTTGTGGCTAGGAATATAGCAGGCAAGAAGACAGACCGCCTTTGCTCTCATGGGAGTTTATAATTAATTCCTAAGACAGAAACTGAGTATGTAAAATGTGATGAAATGCCACGGAGGAATCCAGAGTGGTCTTAAGTGTACCGGCCTGTACCTAGTAACCTGAATTCTAATTTGGATTGTTGGCCTTTCTGTAAGGGATCTAGATCACCTGTTTATGCTTTCCTTTTCTGTCCCCTATAGTAACTTCGTATTCCAATATAAAGTATTATGAAAGCGATATTTTTAAGATCATACAAAGTGCTGAATACCTGAAATCTTCCCCAAAATTTTAAGCTTAAAAAATAAATAAAATCTTATTAAAATGGTATTGTAGGTAGTATGATATGCATTTTAATTTCCTTTTTTTTTTTTTGCTAGTGGCTGACAAGATGTTCATTACCTCATATCTAGACCAGTGACATATAAAGTGGTGGTTTATATGTACCTTATGGGGGTATGCAATATGATCCCCTGCGGTGCAGGAAAAATATTGGAAGGTTGGTTTGTATTTTATCTAACAAACAGGAAAAAATTTTGTTCACTAATTTTTAAAAAAATATAGATTGACACTGGTGTTCTCACTTTGCATTTATCAGATAGATCCATGTCGCAGATAGTAAATGAGGTACCTTAAGGGAAGAATGGGAATTTCCCAACTTGGAAGAGTTGAAATTAGTAATTTCCTTTGATTATTTGCATTAGCTTATGGTAATTTAATACAGTGTGGCTGATTAAGTGTATTTGTAGATTACATTATCTATCTTGTTTTAACTAAATAAACCTTCACAAAAATGGGCAAGTAGCCTAAAGAATTTCCCCAAAGAAACCGTCATGAAAAGTAAGTAAACAAGAAATGCCAGAATCAAATATATTGGGAAGGTTGTTGAAATATGGATTAAAAGATGATTTGTAAAGTAAAACACAGTGTGAAAACTATAAACAATAAAAGTTTGTATAGCTTGGGTGAGAGTGAGAGGAAGAGGATATTAACTAATAGGATAGGGGAGGTGATAATTAAGACTTAGGCTGGCTTTTGATTGAATTGATCTGGAAGACTGAGGTTTGATGGTGGGGAGAGATGATCAGACTTAATCTGTAACATGCTTTGCAGTGTGGATAATCAACTGGGGAGGGACAAGACAGGTAGGAAGACCAATTTGGATTCTGTTATCAAAACTTCCCCTGTACTCTGCTGTCTTGAAATCTTAAATTTAGAAATCTCATTTCAGCCACAATTTCCTCTCATTTGATCTCTCTGATTCCTTTACTCATTTAGTGTGTTGTTACTATCATCAAGGGCTACAGTCCCATGATTCATTACTATTGTACCGATTTTTAATTCACACTAGAACTTGCAGTTCCCTCTATCCTTCTGGCCCATCAACCTACATTCCCAGATGAATGTTTTCTCTGTTCATGCTCTCAAACTGTCAAGCATTGTTAGGGGAAAATTGCACAACATTGTAGGTGGATGCTACTACCAATGCATGATTGCCTATTTCCATTGAACCCTTATAACTGCCTAGAAATGCTTTTACTTCTTCCTAATCAACTCCTCTTCACACTCTCTGCAGATCCTACTGCAAAACTTCGGCACTCTTCTTAAGATTCCTATTCTCGGATACCCTTACTCTCAGCCTTTGATAATTTTCTTTACAGAGAAACTATATATCATCAAGCTATTTGGCAGGAGCTCCTTCAATCAAATTCTCTTATTTCCGCCTTTTATCCTTTCCACCCCACCCGGTGCGTGCTCATTATTATTACCAAATGCGTCGAAGGAAAATGTATCCCAGGTGTTCTTTCTGAGTCAAGCTACTGCTCTCTTAATCTTGTCTGTGCATTGGTAACACCTGGAGAGTTTTTGCAACCACTGATGCCTCATCCCCTCCCCCAGAGTGTGGACTGGGCATTGGGATGTTTAGAAGCTCCTCCAGGTGATTCTAATGTGTGCTCAAGGTTGCGAATGAATCCATCATCCTCTGGGAACTTGCTCCCCTCAGTCTCTATCCTTTGCTAACAGGCAGATTCCATTTCTCTTACTGGATTGAATTCCTCAAGGGCAGCAGCCATTTCTTATTAATTTTTATACTTTTATCGTCTACATTCCCAGCAACCCAGTGGATTTTCAGTTTGTTAAATGAATAATCAAATCAAGATGTATACAGTTTTTTTTTTGTACCCCTCCTCTCTTATCTATAGGTCCAACTACAGATTAAATATTTCCAGTGTTGAGTTTCCTTTTCTTAAATGTTGATTTTATTTTTGGATTTCCTGTAATGGTAAATTGAATTATACGCACCAAGTCACCTAAGCTAAAAATCTCAGTCCCCTATGATTATTTCCTCTTCTTTATCACATCCAACTGATCAGGTCCTGACAATTTTTTTCTCTGTACTATTTCTCATCTTCATCTTCCTTTTCTTTATTTTTTATATTGAGGTATAATTGACATACAACATTACATTAGTCTCAAGTGTACAACATAATGGTTCGTTATTTGTATACATTGCAAAATGAATACCAAAGTAAGTCTAGTTAACATCCAATACCATATGTAAAGCTACAAAATTTTTTTTCCTTCTTGCCCCCCACCATGTTATAAACCACAGGACACTTAATGATAGAGACCAAACTAAGGGGTGGTGGAGGGAGGTGGATGGGGGGATGGGCTAGATGGGTGATGGGTGTTAAGGAGGGGAATTGTTATGATGAGCACTGGGTGTTGTATGTGATGAATCACTGAATTCTACTCCTGAAATCAATATTGCATTGTATGTTAACTAAAATAAAAAAAGAAAAAGTAGTAAAATTTTTTGTATGTGTGATGAGAATTTTTAAGATCTATTCTCTTAGCAACTTACAAATATGCAATATAGTATTGCTAACTATAGTCACCATGCTGTACATTACATCCCCATTACTTATTTATTTTATAATTGGATGCTTGTGCCTTTTGACCCCTTTCACTCATTTCTTCCCCCAAGCCCCCTCTGGCAATCACCAGTAAGTTCCTTGTATCTGTGAGCTTGCGTTTTGTTGTTGTTTTCAGATTTCACATATAAGTGAGATCATATAGTATTTGTCTTTCTCTGACTTATTTCACTTCTCATAAAAGTCCATCTATATTGTCACAAATGGCAAGATTTTATTCTCTTTATGGCTGAATAGATATCTTGGCTATTATAAATAATACTGTAATGAAGGAACATGGGGGTGTGGATTTGAGTTAATACTTTCCTTTTTCTTATTTTTGGATAAATACCCAGGAGTGTAATTGCTGGATCATATGAGTTCTATTTTTAAGTTTTGGAGACTCTCCATATTATTTTCCAGAGTAGCTGCACCAGTTTACAGTTGCACCAACAGTGCACATTGGTTCTCTTTTATCCACATCCTTGCCAACGCTTCTTGTTTCCTGATTTTTGAAAATAGCCATTCTAACAGGTGTGAGGTAATGGTTTTGATTTGCATTTCCCTGATGATTAATGATGTTGAGCATCTTTTCATGTACATGTTGGCTATCAGTATGTTCTCTTTGGAAAAATGCCTACTCAGATTTTCTGCTCATTTTTTAACTGGATTTTTTTTTTGCTATTGAATTGTTGAGTTCTTTATATATTTTTGATGTTAACCCTTATTGGACATATGACTTACAAATATTTTCTTCCATTCAGTATTTTCATTTTGTTGATGTTTTCCTTGCTATGTAGAAGCTTTTTAGTTTGATATAGTCCCACTTGTTTATTTTTGCTTTTGTTGATTTTCGGTGTCAAAAACATCATCACCAACACCTGTGTCAAAGAACTTACTGCCTATGTTTTCTTCTAGGAGTGTTATGGTACAGGTCTTCTGTATAAGTCCTTATTCCATTTGAGTTAATTTTTATTTATGGCATAGTATAGTAGTCCAGTTTCATTCTGTTGCAGGTAGCTGCCCAATTTTACTATCACTGTTTATTGAAAATACTATTTCTCCATGTATTGGCTCCTTTTTCATAAATTAATAGACCATATATGTATGTGTTTATTTCTAGGCTATCTGTTCTGTTCCATTGATCTATGTGTTTGTTATTTGACAATACCATACTGTTTTGATTACTATAGCTTTGTGATATAGTTTTAAATCAGAACATGCCTCCAGCTTTGTTATTCTTCTCAAGATTGCATTGGCTATTCAGGGTCTTTTGTGTTCTATATGCTTCTTAGAATTGTCTGTTCCAGTTCTGTGCAAAATGCCATTGGAATTTTGATAGAGATTGCATCGAATCTGTACATTGCTTTAGGTAGTATATACATATTAATAATTTGATTATTTTTTAATGTTTATTTATACTGTGTGTGTGGGGAGGAGCAGAGAGAGAGGGAGTGAGGGAATCTCAAGTAGGCTCCATGTTCAGTGTGCAGCCCGACATGGGACTCAATCCCATGCTTGGGAGATCAGAACCTAAGAGGATATCAAGAATCAGATGTTCAGCTGACTGAGCCACCTAGGTGCCCCTAACAATACTGATTCTTCCAATCCATGAGTACAGAACATCTTTCTATTTATCTGTGTCTTCTTCAGTATCTTTTGTTAATTTCATGTATTTTTCAATATACAGATCTTTCACCTCTGGTTAAATTTATCCCTAGATATTTTATTCTTTTTGATGCAATTGTAAATGGGGTGGTTTTCTTAATTTCTATTTTTGTCAGTTCATCATTATTGTATCTGTACACAACAGATTTTTGTATATTGATTTTGTGTCCTGAATTTCTACTGAGTTTTTTTATTTTAACAGTTTTTTGGTGGTCTTTAGGGTTTCTATATGTAATATTATGTCATTTGTAAATAGTGACTGTTTTACTTCTTCCTTTCCAATTTGGACGTCTTTCATTTCTTTATGTTGTCTGATTGCTGTGGCTAGGACTTTCAGGACTATGTTGAATTAAGTGGTGAGAGGGGACATCCTTGTTCCTGATCTTAGGGAAAAACTCAAGTTTTCACCATTGAGTATGATGTTAGCTGTAGGTTTTTCATATATGGCCTTTATTACATTGTGATATGTTCCCTGCAAACCTATTTTGTTGAGAATTTTAATCATGAATGGATGTTGAAGTTTGTCACATATGTTTTTTGCATCCATTGAGGTGATCATATGATTTTTACACTTCATTTTGTTAATGTAGTGTATCACATTGATGAATTTGAACAAATTGAACCATCCATGCACTGGAGGAATAAATCCCATTTGAACATGGTATATGATCCTTAATGTATTGTTGAATTTGGTTTGCTAATTTTTATTGAGAACTTTTGCATCTATGTTCATTAGGGATATTGGCCTGTAATCTTCTTTTCTTGTGGTGTCTTTGTGTGGTTTTGGTATCAAGGTAACACTGGCCTTGTAAATGAGTTTGGAAGCATTCTCTCTTTTATTTCTTGGAAGAATTTTGAGAAGAGTTAGTACTAACTCTTCTTTGAACGTTTGATAGAATTTTCCAGTGAATTTGTGTATTCCTGGACTTTGTTTGTTGGGAGGTTTTACTGAATCTATCTCCTTACAAGTAATTAGTCTGCAGGTGCTCTGTTTCTTCATGATTTGGTTTTGGTAGGTTGTATGTTTCTATGAATGTATTTATTTCTTCTGGGTTGTCCAATTTGTTGGCATATAATTGTTCATGGTAGTCTCTCATGATCCTTTGTATTTCCGTGATATTAGTCATGCATCTTCTCTTTCATTTCTGACTTTTGTTATTTGAGTCTTCTGTCTTTTTTTCTTGGTAAGTGTGGCCAAAGGTTTCTCAATTTTGTTTATCTTATCAAAGAACCAGCTCTTAGTTTCATTGATCTATTCTATTGTCTTTTTAGTCTCTATTTCCACTCTGATCTTTATTTCCTTTCTTCTACTAACTTTGGGTTTTGTTTTTATTTTTGTAGTTCCTAGAAGTGTAAAGTTAGATTGTTTGAGATTTTTCTTTTTTTCGGGGGGGGGGGGANTTGTTGCATCCCATAAATTTTGGTCTGTTGTATTTCCACTTTCATTTATCCCAGGCACTTTTTGATTTCTCCTTTGAATTCTTCTTTGACCAATTGGTTGTTTCACAGCATTTTGTTTAATCTCCACATGTTTGCGAGTTTTCCAATATTCTTTTTGTAGTGGATTTTTAGTTTCATACCACTGTGTTCAGAAAAAAATACTTGATATAATTTCAGTCTTTGTAAACTTATTAAGACTGGTTTTGCAGCCTAAATATGATCTGTCCTGGGGAATGTCCCATGTCTACTTGAGAAGAATATGTATTCTCACATTCCTTTACTTTTGGGTGGAATGTTTTATGTTAATATGTTAAACCCATCAGGTCTAATATGTCATTTAGGCCAATGTTTCCCTTAGTGATTTTCTGTCTGGATTATTCACTGATGTAAATGGGGAAAGTCCCCAAATAATGGTGTACTGCTGTCTATTTCTCCCTTTAGGTCTATTAATATTTGCTTTATATATTTAGGTGCTCCTATATTGGATGCATAATTATTTATAAATGTTAAAATCTCTTGTTGGATTGACCCCTGGATCATTATGTAATGCCCTTTGTCTCCTATTAGAGTGTTTGTTTTAAAGTCTAATTTGCCTTGTATAAATAGAGCTACCCCAGTTTGTTTTGTTGTTGTTGTTTTGTTTTCATTTGCATGGAATTCCCTTTTCATCCTTTCACCTTCAGTCTGTATGTGTCCTTACTCTGAAGTCTCCTGTAGACAGCATATTTATAGGTCTTATTTTGTTACATTTAACTATTCTATATCTTTTAGTTAAGAGAATTCAATCCATATACATTTAAAGTAGTTGTTGTAGTTATGTACTTAATTGACATTTTGTTAATTGTTTTCTGGCTGTTTGGTCGTTCCCCTCTGTTCCTTTTTTTCTTTTCTTGCTCTTTTTACTGGTGGTTTGATGATTTTCTTTAGTGGTATACATAGATTGTGTTCTCTTTATTTTTTGTGCATCTACTATAGGATTTTCCTTTGTGGTTATCGTGTGATTACATGTAACAACCTATATACCTCTAGCAGTCTATTTTAAGTTGATAACAACTTAAGTTTGATTGCATTCTAAATCTCTACATTTTATTTTGTTCCTCTACCTCCTTGTTTTATGTATTTGATGTCACATTTTATTTCTTTTTACTCTGTGTATCCTGTAACTAAGTATTTTAGTCATAGTTATTTTTATTTTTGTTTTTTAACTTTCATACTAGCTTTATGTATGCTTACACCATTACCTTCACTATGTATTTACCTTTCCAGTGAGATTTATTCTTTCATATTATTATATTTTTAATAGCTCCCAGTAGTTGAGGGTGTGCCAAAACCCATCAGTGTCCCAGAGGTGAGGATCTCAATCAGCACCTAGATTCAGGCTTATTTGGATGATAGACCTTCAGGCAGCAAATATACACAGTCCTTTGGGATTTTCTAGCATAAGCCCTGCTGGCCAGCAGAGCCAGGCAATCTGGAGGTGTCTTCTAGTCAGTAGTCACAAAATTTGGAGCTCCAGACAAATATGTAAGGTCTTTTCTGAGTGATGCTGGCAAACTGTAGTGAGGCAGAGGGAGAATGCAAAGATGGCATCCACGGGATTAGTTCCCTGGGGCCTCCGTAGGTGCATGCCACACCTGAAGCCTGTCCTTCAGGCTGAAACGCCAGGTTAAGTAATACACTTCTTTTGTAGAAAGACTGGAGATGTGCTTCAGTGTGTTGTCTGTGCACCCACCACCCTTGGGGTAGTATCCTGCCAAGAACCATCTCTTTGATTGTTATAGCCTCATGGGACCCAGGAATGCAAGCTCCCCTGGGCTTCAGAACCAGGCAATCAAGGAGCATCCCCTGGATAGCGGCGGCACAAATCAGAGCCCCAGACGTGTAAAAACTATCGGGAGTTACTGATATGCTAGTGTATGACAGTATAGTGCGAAGACGGTGCTCACTAGCTGTAGCATGGGAGAAGGGGAATGTAAAGATGGCACCCACTAGAAAAAGTAAAAGAGAAATTGTGACTGTTGGCTAGGGCAAGGTAGTGGGAGAGCCCAAGGATGACGCCCAAGAGCTAGTGCAAGATGAGGGGAACATAAATATGGTGCTTGTTGGAAAAAAAAAAATGTGGGCACCTGTTGGCTGGAACAAGGCTGAAGGACAGTGTGACGATGGTGCCCGTCAGGCTCTGTCCCCAGAGAGGGTTTCAGCAGGTTCTTATGTGTGTGTGTCAAATTAGATGTTTGCCCCTCAGGCGAATGCTTTCATATAAGCAGGTGAGCCTCTTTTACTTAAAGTCTGAGTGCTGTTAGCTTCTTCTGAGCTGGGCCCTGGGATGAGCCCAAGCATGTGAGCCCTTTGAGAGCTGTTTCTTAAATTGCTACAGTCTTGTGTCATGAGCCCCATTGGTTTTCAAAGCTATATGTTTTGGGGCTCTTCTCTCAGGTGTACGTCTTAAAAGTTGGGATGCTGAATATGGGATTCAAACACTTTGCTTTTAAAGAACATGCTCCAGGTTATGAATTTTCCTCTTTACTTTTCTTAAATAGTTTATTGTCAAGTTGATTTCCATATCACACCCAGTGCTCATCCCCACAAGTGCCCTCCTCCANACCTGTACGTGCAAACATGGTATCTGTCCTTCTCTGCCTGACTTATTTCGCTCGGGATAACACCCTCAAGTTCCATCCATGATGCTACACATGGCCAGATTTCATTCTTTCTCATTGCCGTGTAGTATTCCATTGTATAGATAAACCATATCTTCTTGATCCATTCGTCAGTTGATGGACACTAGGGCTTTTTCCATGTTTTGGCTATTGTTGAGAGTGCTCCTCTGAACACTGGGGTACATGTACCCCTATGCATCAGCACTCCTGTATCCCTTGGGTAAATTCCTAGCAGTGCTACTGCTGGGTCATAGGGGAGTTCTATTGTTAATTCTTTGAGGAACCTCCACACTGTTTTCCAGAGGGGCTGTACAACTTTACATTCTCACCAACAGTGTAGGAGGGTGCCCGTTTCTCCACATCCTCGCCAGCATCTAGAGTCTTCTGATTTGTTCATTTTAGCCACTCTGAACAGCGTGAGGTGGTATCTCAGTGTGGTTTTGATTTGTAATTCCCTGATGATGAGGGACGCTGAGCATCATTTCATGTGTCTGTTGGCCATCTGGATGTCCTCTTTAGAGAAGTGTCTGTTCATGTCTTCTGCCCATTTCTTCACTGGATTATTTGTTTTTTCGGTGTGGAGTTTGGTGAGTTCCTTATAGATTTTGGATACTAGCCCTTTATCTGATATGTCATTTGCAACTATCTTTTCCCATTCTTTCAGTTGCCTATTAGTTTTATGGATTGTTTACTTTGCCATGCAGAAGCTTTTTATCTTGATGAGGTCCAAATAGTTCATTTTTGCTCTTGTTTCCCTTGCCTTTGGGGATGCATCAAGTAAGAAATTGCTGTGGTGGAGATCAAGGAGGTTGTTTCCTGCTTTCTCCTCTAGGGTTTTGATGGTTTCCTGTCTCACATTCAGGTTCTTTATCCATTTTGAGTTTATTTTTGTGTATGTGTGAGAAAGTGACCTGGTTTCATTCTTCTGCATGTTGCTGTCCAGTTCATCCAGCACCATTTGTTCAAGAGGCTGTCTTTTTTCCATTGGATACTCTTTCCTCTTTGTCAAAGATTAGTTGGCTATACATTTGTGGGTCCAATTCTGAGTTCTCTATTCTATCCCATTGGTCTATGTGTCTGTTTTTGCTCCAATACCATACTGTCTTGATGACTAAAGTCTGGGATGGTGATAAACCCCCTAGGTTTATTCCTAGGTATTTTATGTTTTTTTGT
>NW_027533089.1:15246196-15292352 GCF_008692635.1 Crocuta crocuta
TTCACTGGATTATTTGTTTTTTCGGTGTGGAGTTTGGTGAGTTCCTTATAGATTTTGGATACTAGCCCTTTATCTGATATGTCATTTGCAACTATCTTTTCCCATTCTTTCAGTTGCCTATTAGTTTTATGGATTGTTTACTTTGCCATGCAGAAGCTTTTTATCTTGATGAGGTCCCAATAGTTCATTTTTGCTCTTGTTTCCCTTGCCTTTGGGGATGCATCAAGTAAGAAATTGCTGTGGTGGAGATCAAGGAGGTTGTTTCCTGCTTTCTCCTCTAGGGTTTTGATGGTTTCCTGTCTCACATTCAGGTTCTTTATCCATTTTGAGTTTATTTTTGTGTATGTGTGAGAAAGTGACCTGGTTTCATTCTTCTGCATGTTGCTGTCCAGTTCATCCAGCACCATTTGTTCAAGAGGCTGTCTTTTTTCCATTGGATACTCTTTCCTCTTTGTCAAAGATTAGTTGGCTATACATTTGTGGGTCCAATTCTGAGTTCTCTATTCTATCCCATTGGTCTATGTGTCTGTTTTTGCTCCAATACCATACTGTCTTGATGACTAAAGTCTGGGATGGTGATAAACCCCCTAGGTTTATTCCTAGGTATTTTATGTTTTTTTGTGCAACTGTGAATGGGATCAGTTTCTTGATTTCTCTATCTGTTGCTTCATTATTGGTGTATAAAAATGCAACCAATTTCTCTACGTTGATTTTGTATCCTGCTACTTTGCTGAATTTGTGGATCAGTTCTAGTAGGCTTCTGGTGGAGTCTGTCGGGTTTTCTATGTAGAGTATCATGTCCTCTGTGAAAAGTGAAAGTCTGACTTCTTCTTTGTCAATTCTGATGCCTTTTATTTCCTTTTGGTGTCTGATTGCTGATGCTAGGACTCCAGCACTATGTTAAACAACAGTGGTGAAAGTGGACATTCCTTTCGTGTTCCTGATCTCAGGGGGAAAGCTCTCAGTTTTTCCCCATTGAGGATGATGTTAGCTGAGGGCTTCTCAAAGATGCCTTTTATGATATTTAAGTAAGTTCCTTCTATCCCAACTTTCTTGAGGGTCTTTATTAAGAAGGGATGCTTTATTTTGTCAAATGCTTTTTTCTGCATCTATCGACAGAATCATATGGTTTTTATCTTTTCTTTTGTTAATGTGTGTTAATGTGATTACACTGATTGATTTGAGAGTATTGAACCAGCCCTGTAGCCCAGGAATGAATCCTACTTGATCTTGGTAGATAATTCTTTTTATGTGCTGTTGGATTTGATTTGCAAGTATGTTGTTGAGGATTTTTGCATCCATATTCATCAAGGATATTGGCCTATAGTTCTTTTTTTTTTTTTTTTGCCGGGTCTCTGTCTGGTTTGGGAATCAAAGTGATGCTGGCTTCGTAGAATGAGTCCAGACATTTTCCTTCGATTTCTATTTTTTGGAATAGCTTAAGGAGAATGGGTATTAACTCTGATTTAAATGTTGGTAGAATTCCTCAGGGAAGCCATCTGGCCCAGGGCTCTTACTTGTTGGGAGGTTTTTGATAACTGATTCAATTTCTTCACTAGTTATGGGTCTGTTCAGATTTTCTATCTCTTCCCATGTGAATTTTGGTAGTGAGTGTGTGTTTAGGAATTTGTCCATTTCTTCTAAGTTGTCCAGTCTGTTGGCATGTAATTTTTCATAGTATCCCCTGATAACAACTTGTATTTCTGAGGGATTGGTTGTAATAAGTCCATTTTCCTTCATGATTTTGTCTGTTTGGATGCTCTCTCTTTTCTTTTTGAGAAACCTGGTTAGCGGTTTTTCAATTTTGTTTATTTTTTCAAAAAACCAACTCTTAGTTTCATTGATCTGTTCAACTGTTTTTTTGGATTCAATATTGTTTATTTCTGCCCTGATTTTTATTATTTCTCTTCTCCTACTGGGTTTGGGGTGCTCTTGTTGCTCTGCCTCTAGTTCCTTTAGGTGCACTGTTAGATTTTGTACTTGTGCTTTTTCTAATTTCTTGAAATAGGCCTGGAGTGCAGTGTCCTTTCCTCTTAGGACTGCCTTTGCCACATCCCACAGAGTTTGCATTGTTGTTTTTTCATTTTCATTTGTTTCCATATATTTTTTAATTTCTTCTCTAATTGCTTGATTGGCCCATTCGTTCTTCAGTAGGGTGTTCTTTAACTTCCATGTTTTTGGAGGTTTTCCAGACTTATTCCTGTGGTTGATATCAAGTTTCAAAGCATTATGATCTGAGAGTGTGCATGGTATGACTTCAATTCTTTTATGTTTATTGAGGGCTGCTTTATGTCCCAGTGTGTGATCTATCTTGGGGAATGTGCCATGCACATTTGAGAAGAAACTGAATTCCATGGCCTCAAGATGTAAAGTTCTAAATATATGTGTCAAATCCATCTGGTCCAATGTGTCATTCAAGTCGATTGTTTCTTTAGTGATTTTCTGTCTAGTTGATCTATCCATTGCTGTAAATGGAGTATTAAAGTCCCCTTCTATTAGCTCATTCTTATCCAGAAGATTGTTTCTGTTTGTGATTAATTGTTTTATGTATTTGGGTGCTTCCACATTTGGTGCTTAGACATTCATAATTGTTAGCTCTTCCTGATGGATAGACCCTCTAATTATTATATAATGCCCTTCTTTATCCCTTGTTACTGCCTTAACTTTAAAGCCCAGCTTGTCTAAGTATAGCTACTCCAGCTTTCTTTTGACTTCCAGTAGCATGATAGATATTTCTCCATCCCCTTACTTTCCACTGAAGGTGTCCTCAGGTCTAAAATGAGTTTCTTGTATACAGCAAATAGATGGATTTTTTTTTTTTTTTTTTATCCATTCTTCTACCCTCTGTCTTTTGATTGGAGCATTTAGTCCATTTACATTCAGTGTTATTATTGAAAAATATGGGCTTAGAGTCATTGTGTTCTTTGTAGGATTCATGCTTGTGGTGGTGTCTCTGGTACCTTGTGTTCCTTGCAACATTTCCTTCATAGAGTCTCCCTTAGGATTTCTTGTAGGGCTAGTTCAGTGGTGACGAATTCTTTCAATTTTTGTCTTTTTGGGAAGATTTTTATCTCTCCTTCTATTCTGAATGACAGGCTTGCTGGATAGAGGATTCTTGGCTGCATATTTTTACTGTTCATCACATTGAAGATTTCCTGCCATTTCTGGCCTGCCAAGTTTCAGTAGATAGGTCTTTCACCACTCTGATAAGTTTCCCTTTGTATGTTAGGGCCCTTTTAGCCCTAGCTGCTTTCAGAATTCTCTCTCTGTCCTTATATTTTGCCTGTTTCACTATGATATGTCATGAATTGATTCAAGTTACATCTGAGGGGAGTTCTCTGTGCCTCTTGGATTTCAGTGTCTTTTTCCTTCCCCAGATTGGAGAAGTTCTCTGTTATAGTTTCTTCAAGGACTCCTTCAACACCTATCCCTCTTTCATCCTCTTCTGGAGTTCCAATAATACAGATATTGTTCTGTTTGATTGTATCACTCAGCTCTAGAACTCTCCTTTCGTGTTCCTGGATCAGTTTATCTCTCTGTTTCTCAGCTTCCTCTTTTTCTATAATTGTGTCTTCTAATTCACCTATTCTCCTCTCTGCCTCTTCAATCCGTGCTTTGGATGCCTCCATTTTATTATGCACCTCATTTATAACATTTTTTAATTCATCACAACTATTTTTAAGCTCCATAGTCTTTGTAGCAATAGTTTCTCTGATGTCTTCCATGCCTTTTTCAAGCCCAGCGATTAATTTTATGACTATTGTTCTAAATTCTTGTTCAGTTATGTTGCTTATACCTATTTTGAGCAGTTCTTTAGCTGTCATTTTTCCTGGAATTTCTTTAGAGGAGAGTTCTTCTGTTTCATCATTTTGGCTAGCTTTCTGTCCCTTGTTAGTTTTAAAAGCTTGTTATGCACTCTGCACTTGCAAGTACTGCTGTATAAAAGAAGGCTCTTTGACTGTCTAGGGCCTGTCCGTTCAGGAAGTATTCTTTGAATGGCATCTCTTGGTCTCTCTTGTTAAGACTTTGGTTATTTTATTTCCCTACTCGTAGTGGTATTTGGGACTCTCCACCATGTGTACTTTGGCTTGTTTCTTGAGATAGCCTTATGAGGTTGCCCTCCCAGTGTACTCTGTCTCTTTCTCTTCCCAAACTCCTGCGGCTCACTGTCCTATGGCTTCAGGTCGTCTCTGTTTGAGAGATGGGTGCAAGCGAAATGCATGGAGCTCCCTACTTATCCGCCATCTTGCCTCCTTCCAAATTTTCCTCTTGATTATAGGTTGCTACACTTGGGGTGAGGTTTATGTCAAGATTGTGTCCCAGCTTCTTTTACCTGCTTCAAATTAGCTTTTTCTTGTTTTCCCAATGTGTAGTTTTTGCTCAGCCAGTTAGGTTTTTTTTCAGAGGAAATTATTCCATATGTAGCTATAGATGTGGTGTGCCTATGGCAAAAGGTGAGGTAAGGATTATCTTACATGTTGAACTGGAACCAATCTTCTTATTTTGAAAGAACAATTTTTTTATATTGAACCAATCTCAGACCAAGAAAAAAGTTGCAAGAATAGTACAAAAACTTCTGTATATCTTTTTCAAGAAAGCTCACTCAACCTTTCCCAATCATTCCAATAACATCTTTATAGTAAAAATATCTAAGCCAAGATGAGATATTGTATCCATTTTTCACATTGCTCAAGCCTCCTTGAATTTGGATCAGTTCTTCATCTTTTTGGTTTTTTTGACACTCTATTCCTGCCTCTTTCTTTTTTTTTTTTTAATATTTTTATTTATTTCTAGGAGAGAGAGAGACAGCGTGAGCAGGGGAGGGTCAGAGAGACAGGAAGACACAGACTCCGAAACAGGCTCCAGGCTCTGTGCTGGCAGTCAGCACAGAGCTGTTAACCACTATTCTTAAGTTGCCTGATTAATACCTATTGTGTTTTGTACTTTCATTAATTACATATGGATCTGTAAATGATACTAGTTTATATTCTAAACTATATAAATGTTATATAGATGCACCTTTTTGTTATCAGGAACATAATATTGTTTGTCATGTCTGTTGGCGCACTGTAGATGGATACCTTTTGTGTCTTGTAGCTTATTTTTAAAAAATGAACTCATTTTTAGTGATTTTTAAAAGATGTTGCTCTTGTCAGAGATCCTTATGGTTACCAATGGCCAGAGACAAATTTTTATATGAATTTCTTTCTTGGCTTGGAATTTCCAAGATTATTCAGATACTGTGAATTTGAAACCCTGAGCAGCCGGAGCACAAATCATGATTACAGACTCTCTTTGAAGACCAGTTTTTCCCTCTTTTCAGAGTTCATCTCATGACAGAAAAGCTTCCTTGTCCTCTTGGTGTGCTACGGGGTGAATTTTGTCTCATTAACCCTTTCACTGAGGGTACCGAACTTCCCAGAGTTTTGATTTATGTATGTAGGGGGTGAGTATGAGGAAGGGCTCATAGTTTCTAGTTTCTGCTTTTCTCAAGGACTCAAAGTCTTCTCTCTGGTTACCATGGGTTTGACTATTCCAGCACTTTCCTCACCCGACCCTTTCCCAACTGAAGACAGGGTCATATGGTGCATTTTAGGCTCTGGTATTCAGTTTCTTTCTTACTTCTGTCACTTAAGTATTTCCGTGTATTTTTTGTAAGCTTAAGTATGTGTTAAAAATATTATTTTTGCACCTCCAGCAAGTGTAGTAGAAGAGTTGTTATGTTATTTAGTCAGCTGGTATTAGTTAGAGATTGATTGCGATCAGCTCAGGTAACAGAAACCTGGGTATAGTGACTTACCCAAACAGGGATTTATTTTATCACCTACTAAGAAGCTCAGAGGTAGGCAGCTTTCTGTATTTCTATTTTGCTGTTCTTAGCAAGTAGCTTTTGTCCTCTTTTCATAAGATAGCTTCTGTATTTCTAGACATCACATAGATCTTCAAGGCAGAAAAAAAGAAGAATGGTGAAGGCAGAAGATACTTGCCAACTGAGGCTGCTTTCTCTGTTTTCTAAATCAAGGGAACAGCTTTTTCATAAGCCCCATCTGGTAAACTTTTATTTACATGCCATTGGCCAGACCTGGGTCATTTGGTTCCTCCTTAATACAATAGAGTTTGGTTATGTGCAGTGTGCTTGGTTTAAAAAGTCTAATATTTAACAAGGCATATTATTCTCCTCAACAAAACAGTGGTGCTCTTGGCGCAAAAAGTGAAAATAGCTATAGGCAAACGACTATCAATAACTGCAGTGCTACTGAAGGGCAAGAACTGAAAGTCTCCTGTGCTCTGTCTACTACACTGCAGCTTCCTTTCAGTTTTAGAATGATAAACAGAGCCAGCAACATAACTTGCAGAGTTCAATGCAAAATGAAAGTATGGAGCCCCTTGCTCAAGAAGCAGGAGTAAGTTGCCATTAAAAGGCACTAAAATAACAAACATTTTCCTTTTTTCTGTGATCTCTCTCTCAACTTTCATAGTGGTTTTTTGTTTGCTCTCTAATGTCATTCTAAGCAAAGAAAAACAAAATTTAAATTGTTCGCATGAATTTACCATACATCTCCCTATTATACAATGCCAGTTTTAAGATGCAAATATAAGAACATTTAACATGTGTGCATAATTATCAAAATTACATAATTTGTATTTCACATTGTGTACATGCAGTTGTATTTCATTCTTACCAATATAGTGGAAGTGCTGTACAAATGTAATTCAATTTCTAAAATTTTGCTTTTTGATATATGCTCAATCTACCATTATTCTTTATCTTTGGCTTATTGATGAGTAAGGAAGGACTGAAAGGAAGAGGAATTCTGGATTGTCCTATCCTTTGGTCATCCTTTTCACTTGTATAAGTTGTTGCCAGATTCCATACACACTTGCCTTGTACTCTTGCTGTTTTGTTGGGATTTTGTTTTAATAATTTTTTAATGTTTATTTCTGAGAGAGACAGACAGACAGACAGCATGAGCAGGGGAGGGTCAGAGAGAGAGAGAGAGAGATACAGAATCCGAAGCAGGCTCCAGGCTCTGAGCTAGCTGTCGGCACAGGGTCCAACGCGGGGCTCGAACCCACGAACCATGAGATCATGACCTTAGCCGAAGTCGGACACTTAACCAACTGAGCCACCCAGGCGTCCCATGTTCTGTTGGAATTTTTTATTCGTGCAGTATTGTGAACCCTGTGTGAGTGGGGCAGCAAGGACCTGCAGTGGACGTATGTATCTGAAATTGCTGGTATGGAAAGATCTCCAAGGTATGTTAATAAGAAAAGCAAAGTGCAGAGCAATTTGTGGGCTCTTTTGTGTAAATAAGAAAAGAATGTGTGTGCTATTTTTATATAAGTACATTGCATACGCATGACTTTTTAAATAAAAACAATGTAAAGAAACTATTATAGGGGTTATTTTTGGGGATTATCTAGTGGGGTAAGGAGTGAGAAGGGTTGGAGGCTTTCACTGTTCATTTTGTTTCTTTCTTTACTGTTTGGATTTCCTGTGTGTGTGTTTGTGTGTGTGTGTGTGTGTGTGCGCGCGTGTGTGTGTAGTATTTCTTTCATGTTTTTATTTTTTGGATTTTGGAATAGCAATTTTATTGATTTAATAAATATGATTCCTACTCATTAAAAATATTCAAACAGCATAGATGTGGACAAAGAAGAAAGCTACCAGCAAATGAGTACTACCACCCACAAGTAATCAATGTTAATATTTGGTGAAGATCTTTCTTTGAGAGAAACAAAAAAAACTGGACTAAAAAATGAATAGGGGTGCCTGGGTGGCTCAACAGGTTAAGTGTCTGATTTTGACTCAGGTCATGATCTTAGACTTTGTGGTGTTGAGTCCTAAGTCAGGCTCTATGATGGCAGTGCAAAGCCTGTTTGGTATTCTCTCTTTCTCTTCCTCTCTCTCTCTCTCTCTCTCTGCCCCTCCTCCACTGTGCATGACGTGGTGCTCTCTCTCTCAAAAATGAATAAACTTAAAAAAAAAAGGATAGCTAAACCTCATTTATTTCTTCTACGTGAGAGATACTAGATCCTAAAAGACCCCTCTTAGAGTCATTAGAGTAATGTTGTGTGAGTTTTTTCCTTCTTTTTAAAAAACCATCTATTTCAACCTTAGACATTATCTATTAGCTTATTAAAGGTGAGATAATGAGAACTCACGATTGTTTTTACTTTTCCCTTGTTTCCCTACGACCTTATATAGCATTTATTATTTTTACTTTTCAGTCAGGAGTTAAAGGGTTAGCATTAATGTCCAGTGTTATTGGAAGATGTAGGAAAACAAATACTCTCATACACTATTGGAGGAAGTATACACTGATAAAGACATCTGGAATGGTAATTTGCATATTTGTCAAAATTTACAATATATAAGCTCTTTGACTCAGTAGTTCTACTTACAGGAATCTATCCAAAGATATGTTTATACAAAGAGAAGAATACAAATAATATTTTACAATACTAGTTTTAGTACTAAAAAGTTGGAAACAACATTAAGTGTTAATCTGTAAGGAAATGGTTTTATGACTTGTAGTGCATTTGTAATGTGGAATACAATACGATTGTTAAAAGAATTATGGAGACAAACATACTAAAATGGGAAAAAATCTCTAAGTTATATTGTTAAGGGGATAAAGCAAGTCATATAACATACATACAGTGTGATTCAATTTATTTATTCATAAGCATACATTGGTACAGAATGGTACACACAGAGAAAGGGACAAAGAGTGGGGAGGGCCTAGGAGGATAAAGGGGAAGTTTAACATTTAATCATTTATACTTAAAAACTCCTCTAGTGTTTTACAACAGAAATGTGTACATTGTATAAAAGGCAGAGAGGGAGAGGAAAAAAGAAAAAAAAAACCAGAATTCCAGTCTCTTCTCAAAAATTTATTGTGTCAGAGTAAGGAATTGAATTAATTTTATCTGGTATTTCATGTTTAAGAATTAATATAATTTTAAAATCTGCATTACATTTCAAATTAAAAGTTTGGATGCAATCCACATGGCTTGCCATAGACACTAGCCAACAAGCCAAAACTTTTTCTCACCTCAAAATGATATAATTTCTTTCCTATTATGCTTACGCTTTTGGAATAGTTTGGTTCACCACACCCATTAATACTGAATAAAGTGCTAGGTTACTGGCAATGTTATTCTCTTTTAAAGCTTTTCTTGGAAATATCTTTCCCTTTATGCCCATGTTTTCACTGGGAGGACTGTATATTCATTCCAGTATAAAATAAGACTGGGTTGTAATTTTATACTTTGTACAAGGTTCTGTACAAAGAACCTTTGACTTAGGATGAAGATAAAAAGGAAGAGTAAAATAACAGGTTGGCTCGTATTGATGTCAGTTAGGTTAAGGTGACTCATACTAACAATAAGTTTCCTATCCTGAAGAGTACATATCAGTTATTTACTGATGCTTTGAGGTGTGGGAGGAAGGAGACAATATCATCAAATGAAGCGGTATAACTTTAAATTCTTAAATTCCCAAGGAAATTTCAAAAAGACCCACTTTTCTGTTTCTTACTAATCAGATCAACCAGCAAACACCTATTATGAGCAAACCCTATGATAAATTTAGTGGATACGAACTAATAAAAGATTGTCCTTCTGCCAAAGGACAAGCACACGTATGATATTATGGAAAGTCAAATCTAAGAAAGTCTGGCTTTGAAGGCATTCAGGTGGTCAGTGGAGTTAAGGATATCCACAAGTCTTGCTAAGAAGTGCAAAACATGATCCTTGTGTTCTAAGGGCTTACAGTCTGGTTTTATTCACATGCAAAGAAAACCTACACTGTGAAGCTGTGTATTGTCAAGTATTAGTTGAGTAGAACAGAGAAGTGCTATGGAAAATCATGGAAGGGACACTTTATTATTCCATTACACATGAAGTAGTCAGGTAAACCTCATAGCACGAGACACGAGACATCTAATAATGTCTGGAAGGCAATTAGAAATATGTAATTAAGGCTTAAGAAAGAATACTGGGTTAAGGATACAGAGTCTAGAGCCACTTGCATACATGTGATAGATAAGGTTTCCATCAGGAGATATACAAAGTGAGAAGGAAAGCATGATTAAAACCTAAAGAAAACAGTAAGAGTGTGAAAATAAGGACAGATTAAAAAAAGAACATCCAGAAATTTAAAATACATCCATTTAAAATAATTTTATGGACTGATTAATAGCTATTAGATACAGATGGATAGATATGAATAGATGGAAGAGAGTTCTTATGAAATTATACAGAAGGCAGCATGGAGAAATAGGATATGAAAAGAGTAAATGAAGAAAACTGAAGCTAGACTGAAACATTTCAATAGAGTATCTGACAAAATTTCCAGAAAGCAAGATGAGAAAGGAGAGAGACAAATTTGATGAGACAATGGTTGATAATTTCCCAGAATTGATGAAATCATGTTTCAAAGTCAATAATCAGGAGTCTTAAGCTGAGTGAATAAAAAATACACCCTAGGCATGTTGTAGTGAAATTGTAGTGCAGCAAAGGCAAAGATAAAATCTAGAAAAGAATCATATAAAAGATTATCTATGAAAAAATAACTGTTAGATCAGCAACAGATTTCCCAAGAACAATAGTAAAAGCCAGAGGTTAAAAAGTATCTTCAAAGAGTTGAGGAAAAACTAATAAACCTAGAATTTAATATGCAACTAAACCATCACTTCAGACAAAGACTGAGAAAATTTACCTCTCCCAGACTGTCACTGAAATTCAGATTAAAATATTCACATCAAGACTATACATTGTTTAAAGATGTATTCATATATATTATGTACATATACATGTGCAGTTCAGTAAGTGGTAAAAGTATAAAAACAAGCATGAGAATGAGAAACACCTAAATCAAAATAGTGATTATCTGTGGAAGAAGGTAAGAGAATAGAATTGGAGCTTTATTTGTATTTCTTAAGCTAGTGTAGATAGGCATTCATTATATTAAGACTTTTTTCCCCCTCTATTTGAAATATATTTTAAAGGACAGGAGAGAGTTTTAAGAAAAAGAATGATCTACAATATCAAACACTGCACCAGAAAATGAGAACAAGAAATTCCACAGATTTCTATACTACATCACCACTGAATATGCACCGGAGAATTGTTTTCCTAGAGAAGAGTGAATGGGAACATCTTTCCAGCCTGCCTACATCTGCTCCCATCCTTTCTCCTTCTCTTCTGTTAGAATGAAAGAGATGTCCTTCTGCCCATTGAAGATCAGTCCTTCTCTGTGTGTTCTGGATCCTACCTCTCCCACCTTTTTGTTACTCACCTATTTATTCCTTTTCTTTCTTATATTTTCTTTCATATATATCACCCTTTCTACAAGTTCCTTACCATTTTACATTTTAAACTGCTCCCAAACTGCCACAAAACTAAACACTGCCTCTGTTCATTCTCACAACCTGGTTCCAAACATTGCCTTATTTGCTCCTTCCCATGTCAGCCAAAATCTTAAAAGCATTATCTCTGATTAGTGTCTCAATGTCTGTGTCCCTCATTTATCTCCAAAACCACTCTAAATGTACTCCTCCCCACATGCCCCCCAAAATTACTCTGTCTTGTTCTCTCACCATTACTTGGTATTCTTCACCACTTCCTTCTTGTTCACCATCATAATACATGCAGTATTTAGTGAGCACCATATTCCAGGCCCTTTGTTAAGTACTCTATGTGCATTATTTGCTTCTTGAAACCTCTCTTCCTTTAGCCTCCATCATATAATACTCTGATTTCCTTCTACTGTTCGAGTAGGTGCTTTTTAAATTCTTTGCTTATCCTCATCTCTCTGCCCTTTTCTTCTTTTTTAAACGTTTATTTATTTTTGGGAGAGAGAGAGGATACTAAGTAGGCTCCATGCTGTTAGTGCAGAGCCCAATGCAGGGCTCAAGGTCTTGAACCGTGAGATCACGACCTGAGCTGAAACTAAGAGTGGGACACTAAACCTACTGAGTTATCCAGGTGCCCCTCTCTGGCCTTTAATAGATGAAGTTCTTCAAAGGAATCATTCTTATTCCTTTACTCTTCTCACTTTATACCACAGATAATTGCCTCGTTTGTGTATAACTATCTATACAGAGATGAGTCCTAATTTTATTTTTACTTCATTAATATTTCAACATGTAAATCTTTAAGAACTTTTTCTTTTGGTAAAATATAACCATAATACCATTATCATATCTAAAACAAAATTAACCATAATTCCTTGATATTAGCAAGTAGCCAGTCAGTGAGCAGCTTTCCAATAGTCTCATAAATATCATAAATTTTTTTAATATTTAAAAATTCAGGTTCTAATTAAGTTTTTCTCCTGATTGCAAACTTTTAGTGTTAACTCAATATTATCAGAATAAAGAGGAAAATCTGTAACCTGTCCTGCAGATTCTGCATGATTTGTTTCCTGGCTTATCTGGTTAGCTAGATCAATGGAATCAAATCTAGAAATCTCAAGTGTTTCACATCCAGTATCTTGAGTGGACATACAACTGATGAAATGGATCTGAAACCCTCATGTAAAATTTGCATCTTCTGGAGTTTGTTTTGACCCAAAGGAGGGAGTTGAGAAATACTGATGAGGGAAGTGATACAGGGCTAGCTCATCTAAGGCAAATGGAAGGGCCTCAGTAGACATTACCTCTGGGCAGCCTGCCACATGTGCTCCATGGCAAACTCCCAGGGTTTAGGGGAAATTGAATAAAACTGAAACTATTTTCTCTGTTATCCCTGGACAACGCTCACAAGCACACACTGCCTAGACAGACCTCTTTGCTACCAGCTGATTAGTTTACTTCTAAAGATGCGCAAACAAGACTCAGTTTTCCTAGACTGCATTTTTTTTCCCTCTCAGAAGTACAGTTCTTTGCTTTTCCTTGACAGCAATCTAATTAATGACTGTCTTCCTCTATGTAAAAAATTTTGTTTGCAGATACATAAATGTCTCTGAGTTATTCTTTGATAATAAAGGCTTGACCTCACTCTCAAATCTTTCTTCACTCTTTTTCACCTCAATACCTCTACCTACTCAGTTGTTCAAGATGGAAATAATGGAGTATTTTCAGTGATTTCTTGTTCTTCACTTCTAGCTCCTTTCCAGTATCCAATTCATCACCAGAATCTGAATCTACTTTCAAAGTATATCTTGATAGCAACCACTATAGTCTGAGCCCAAACCATCTATTGTTTGAGCTGTTGAAATTCTCTCCCAATGGATCCTATTTGTTCTTTCTACATTCACATTCATCTCCTTCCATTTCATTTCCCTGTAGGAGCCATAATGTTCTTTTAAAGCCCTGTTATCTGGGGTACCTAGGTGGCTCAATCAGTTACGTGTCTAACTCTTGGTTTTGGCTCAAGTCAAGATCTCATGGTTTTTGGGATAGAGCCCTGCATCAGCTCTGTGCCAGCAGCTCCAGGCTTGCTTGGGATTTGCTGTCTCTCTCTCTGCCTCCTTCCCCACACTTTCCCTCAAAATAAGTAAACATTTTAAGAAAAAACAACTCTATTACTCACCACATTCTCTCCCGGTTTAAAAACTTCTGATGGCTTCCATTATATATGATAAAATGAAAAATCATGAATCCTTAACCAGGCCTACTCTTTCATAGGGCCTGCTTGATATGGCCGCCACAGACTTCTCTAAGCTGATCTTGTACTGCATGCTTCCCTTACAACTATAGTGTCACTGCCTTTCTTTCAAATCTTTTGACAACAACCCTTTTCCTACCTCAGGACCTGGACACATGCTATGCCTTCTGTCTTAAATCCCCATTGCTTCCTTAGAAGTTGGCTCACATATCCCTTCCTCAAAGAAGCCCTTCCTGAACTTCCTACTAAATTAAGGATTCTCTTCTAAAGTCCTTCATAGTTCTAAACACAATTTACAATTCTTTAATAATTTGCATGATGATTTGTTTAATAGCTTATTCCTTACTAGTCTGAGAACTCCAAAAGGACAAGGATCATATCCACTTAAAAAAAATTCTGTATAAGTACCTAGCATGTAGTAGGCACTAAATACTTATTTTGAACAGATGAATGAGGGAGATAAGGTATATGAAAGCATTTAGTATAGTGCTTGACAATAAGGCAATGCTCAAGTTGATTTTCCTTTTTTATTTAAAATATTTACATCACATATTGGTCTTTAACAGAAGTTATTAGTTATTTTTAAGTTATGTATTTTAAATCTTTTGAATGGATACAATTATTCCACTAGATGTCAGGCTAACCTAAAAAATCAATTGCTATAAAATTATGATTCCAGTGTTCTGTTGAGCTGTTAGATGATTCTCATATTTTTAATTTAACGAAGAGAGAGAATGTTTTTGTGGATACTTAAAAAAAATTTTTTTAATGTTTATTTTTGAGAGACAGAGAGAGAGCCCAAGCAGGGTAGGGGGAGAGACAGAATGAGACACAGAATCTGAAGCAAGCTCCAGGCTCTGAGCTGTCAGCCCAGAGCCCAACGTGAGGCTCGAACTCACAAACCATGACCTGAGCTGAAGTCAGACGCTTAACCGACTGAGCCACCCAGGCACCCCATGTTGATACTTTTGAATTGAGGTTGTTGATGCTCCATGATTGTATATTGAGTACCAAGCATGTAATTCTCTTGTGCTGTAAGAAGGTTATGGAGACTTTGGGTTCTTTATCAAAGGATCGAACTCTTATCAGTAATAAAATATTTATGAAATATGATAATAAGATAATAGTGGCTGATAATATTAGCACTAACTACATGCTGGACACTGCTAAATGCTTAAATATTTTCTCTCATTTAATCTCAATTAATTAATAAATTAGGCTAGTGTCTAAAAGTATCTCAATACAGTAATCCCATGACATAGAAAATACTACTAACCCTGTTTCAAGAACTGTAGTTTGAAGTGGTTAAGTAGCTGTTCTTAAAAACTGTAAAAGAGATAGTATAATGTATCATAATTGTTTATAAAAATAAATATTTATTTATAAAAATAAAGATATTTTAATAATGGGGACTTGTCAACATTCATTGCCACTTGGAATTCAAGAATTTGTGTATGTGACAGATAAATGATGTTGTTTGGTAGAAGAGATTAGGAACTAGACAGACCTTGCTTTACATCTCAGTATCAACATTTAGCTTTAGTTTGATCTTGGACAAGTTATTTCATGTCTTTCAACCTCAGTTCTCTTATCAATAAAGTGAGGATAAAATATAATTCCTGCCTTACAATGCTAAAGTAAAGGTTAAATAGGAAAATATATGAAGGTGTCCACCACTTTTTGCCATGTAATAAGTTATAGTTCAGTAAACTCTATTTTGTATTACTTTTGTTATCAATGTCTCAATCTGAGAACAACAGACACTGATTTTGTGGATACTGTAGGTAAAAAAAAAAATCCTCATATTTAGATCATGGTAGGATGCATATAGCACTGTTTAATAAAATAACAAGGTCAAATTCATACCTGAATGACTTAAAATTTATAGGTAATTTATATACAAAGATTATTTAACTTTCAAAATTATTGAGAATATTTCCATTGAGGAGATAAGAATTAAGATTGTACTTAGTCAACATTTTTCAAGTACCTTTGGTGCTTGGGTATTGTAAAAAAGAAAAATGAGATTCACTATTTTCTTTCCATGTTTACTACTACTTATCACTTAATATTAATATATTACTTCTGGCTTAGATTTCTCATTAATAGCTTCCCAAATCATCTTTCCATTTTAGTCTCCTTTACACAAGTCTGAAAGATGTATACTCCTAAAAGTATAGCTCACACCATATCATAACTTGCTCAAGCATCTGCAGTTTCCACTGCCTACCCAAGTAAGGATACACAAATCTTGGTTAGAGTCATGTTGTAGACTGTTTCCCTCATTTTTACCATATGGTATGTGCCTGTATACAGAGCTGGATCAAGGAATGTGGGCATACCAACTAATGTCCTGAATATAACTTTATATTTTAAAAAATATACACATATGTATTTAATGAAGCTGGAATGAGATAGATTTTTCTTTTATACTTTCAAAAATTTTTAAAATTCAGGAAAATACAAAGAATAGTATAACAATACTTTTATTCCTATGGTGTAGAATTAAACATTGTTAATTTTTTATTGTATCTTAGATTTTTCTTAAAAAGGCTAAAACATTAGTGTTTATGCTTAAGCCTTAGGGAACTAAACCGACGCCCCCATTCCAATTCACCTTTCTGCTGAAGCTTCATCTATGAAGAGTTTAATGTATATTCTACCTAAACAACTTTTAAAATACTTTTACATAGCTATGCTTACAAACAAATATAGTATATGTTGTATAGTCTTAATTTATATACATGATACCATACTGTATCTTTGTGCAATTTTTCTTATTATATATTTGAAATCTCTTCAGTATAGATTGGAAATAGATATAATTTTATTTTTTTAGCTGTTATATTGGTCATTTTATGAATACAGCACATTTAATTGTCTAGTCCCTTACTGCTGGACACTTAGGTTATTCCCTGTTTTCACTGTTAAGAGCCATGATGGACTGAATATCTTCATGTATCCTGGAACACAAATATGAGTTTCTTTAGGGGAAATCCCATAAATGTGCACATATTTTTTATTTTACTAAATACAACCAAATTTCCATTAGCAGAAAGTCCCTATTTCTTCCTATTTTTATCAAAATTATTATTGGGTGGAAATAGTGTTATCTTTTTTTTTTTTTTTAAATATGCACTTCTCTGATTACTTTCCAGATTGAGACTGTTTTCCTAAGGTGGTTGGCCTTTTCATTTTCCTTCTCTATGAATGTCCTTTGCCTGTTTTTTTGTTGTTGAATTATTGATATCTTTCCTGCCTCCCTTCCTTTTTTGAGCCTGAAAATATCTGCTTCCAATTCATAAACTTTTGTGTCTTTAAATTGTTTTTTTTCATTACGTTATCTTAAATTTATATGTTATCAAAATTCAAGAGCTATACTTTTCTTAATATTGGGTATTTTAATACATTGATGTGATGTGTTTCTTCATTTACTCAGATCTTTAAAAATTTTCTTTAGTAAATAAAATGTTTTAGTTTTCTGCGTAACAGTCTTCTTCATTTTTAGTTAGATTTTTTCCTTAGGTATTTTATAATTTTGTTTATATTGTGAATGAGAATTTAAAATGTATTATTTCTAATTTATTGGCTAATAAATAGGAATACTAGTGAATTTTGTATTTTGAATTCTCATATTCATATAGTTTTGGTAGTATCAAGATTTTCTATGAATATGATTGTGGTTTTCAAATAATGACAATTTTGTCACTTAATACTCATACTTACTCATTATCTTGTTTTTTGTTTCTCGTTTATACATTGGTTAATGCCTCCAGCATAATATTGACTAGGAGCAAGGCTAGAAGGTCTCTTGGTGCATTTTTGACATTAATAAGAATGCTTCTCATGTTTGCTAAAATCATGATGCTCGATACAGAATTGTCTAGGGGCACCTGTGTGGCTCAGTAAGTTAAGCGTCTGAATTTTGCTTTTGGCTCAGGCCATGTTCTTCAGTTCATTGGACTGAACTCTGTGTGGTTCTAAGCTGATAGCATGGAGCCTGCTTAGGATTTTCTCTCCCACACTCTCTGCCCACCCCACCACTCACATATGTTCTCTTTTTCTCTCAAAGTAAATAATTTTTTTTAAAAAAAGAATTATTTAGATACTTGTTAAAGTTCCTTTCAAAGTTCTGCAAGTTTTTCTTTTTTAAAAATTAAAAAAAAATTTTTTAATGTTTTATTTATTTCTAGGAGAGAGAGAGAGACAGCGTGAGCAGGGGAGGGTCAGAGAGAGAGGGAGTCACAGACTGAAACAGGCTCCAGGCTCCGAGCTGGCAGTCAGCACAGAGCCCGACGCGGGGCTCAAACCCACAAACTGCGAGATCATGATCTAAGCGAAAGTCGGACGCTTAACCGACTAAGCCACCCAGGCGCCCCATTTTTTAAAATGTTTTAAAATGTTTGTTTATTTACTGTCTGTCAGTGCAGAGCCTGATGTGGGGCTGGATCCCACAAACAGTGAGATCATGACCTGAGCTGAAATCAAGAGTGGGACGTTCAGGTATCCAAACCTCCTAGACGCCCCAAGGTTTTCTTTTCTAAAAATCATGAATAGGTGGTGAAATTTCTCAAATGCCTTTTCTTCATCTATGGAGATATTCAGCATTTTTCTCCTGTAATTTGTTAATATGGTGAATTGCTTTGATAGGGTTTCTTTTTGTTATTATTATGAGTTTTAGTTTTTTATTATTATTAGTTTCTTCATTTCATTTGGAGCTAAAGTATAGAATTCAATTAATAATTCTCCTTAATCAAGGACACCCTATCATCATTGGTGCATAACTACTCTATTGTTACCATTTTTTGGAAGAGGTACCCTTATTTATTGCCTCTGAGCATAACATTTTAACAATACAATTAAAAAAATTTATATTGTGAGCAGGCTGGACCTACATAGATGATGTTTGTGTTTTGGAGATCAGCTAAAATTATAAGGATGACAAAATTGTCTTTGATGCTTTCTGGCCTACCTTTTATTTTTCAATTTAAGTTTTATTTAACATACAGTGAAATATTGGTTTCTGGAGTAGAATTCATCACTTACATACAATACCCAGTGCTTATCACAACAAGTGTCCTCCTTAAATACCCATCACCCATATAGCCCATCTTACCTCCCTCCCTCCATCAACTCTCAGTTTGTTCTGTATCATTAAGAGTCTCTGTGGTTTGTTTCCCTCTTTTGTCTCCCCCCCTTCCCATATGTTTATCTGTTTTGTTTCTTAAATTCCACATATACATGAAATCATATGGTATTGCTTTTTCTGACTTACTTCACTTAGCATAATACACTGTAGCTCCATCCACATTGTTGCAAATGCAAGATTTCATTCTTTTTGATTGCTGAGTAATATTCCACTGTTTGTGTGTATATGTGTGTGTGCATGTGTGTGTGTGTGTGTGTGTGTGTATATATATATGTATATATATGTCACATTTCCTTTATCCATTGATCCATCAATGGACAGTTGAACTCTCTCCATAGTTTGGCTATTATTGATAATGCTGCTATAAACACCAGGGTGCATGTACTCCTTTGAATCTAATTTGTATCCTTTGGGTAAATATCTAATAATGCAATTGCTGGGTCATTGGGTAGTTCTATTGTGAGTTTCTTGAGGAACCTCCAAACTCTTCTCCAGAGTTTGCATTCTCACTAACAGTACAAGAGGGTTCCCTTTTCTCTGCATCCTTGCCTGCACTTGTTTCTTGTATTATTAACTTTAGCCATTCTGATAGGAGTAAGGTAGTATCCCTGTTCATCAGGGATATTGGCCTATAATTCTTTTTAGTGGGGTCTTTGTCCGGTTTTGGAAGCAAGTAATGCTGGCCTCGTAGAATGAGTTTGGAAGTTTTCCTTCTCTTTCTATTTTTTGGAGCAGTTTGAAAGGAATAGGTATTAACTCTTCTTTAAAGGCTCATTTATTTATTTTGAGAGAAAGGGAGAAATAGAAACTGGGGGAGGGGCAGAGAGAGGGAGAGAAAAATCCCAAGCAGGATTGGCAGTGTCAGCACAGAGCCTGATGTGGGGTTTGAACTCACAAACTGATGTCATGACTTGAGCCGAAACTAAGAGTTGGACTCTTAACTGACTGAGTCACCCAGGCGCCCCTTAACTCTTCTTCAAATGTTTGGTAGAATTCCCCTGGGAAGGCATCTGGCCCAGGAGTCTTGTTTGGTGGGAGATTTTTGATTACTGATTCAGTTTCTTTGCTGGTTATCGGTCTGTTCAAATTTTCTATTTCATCCTGTTTCAGCTTTGGTAGTTTGTGAATTTCTAAGAATTTGTCTGTTTCTTCAAGATTGTCCAGTTGGTTGGCATATAATTTTTCATAGTAATCTCTTATATTTCTGTGGTATTGGTTGTGATATCTTTTCTTTCTTTTGTGAATTTATCTATTTGGATCCTGTCTCTCTTTTTTTTTTATAAGTCTGGCTAGGGATTTATCAATTTTATTTAGTCTTTCAAAGAATAAGCTCTTAGTTTTATTGATCTGTATTTTTTGTTTCTATATCATTAATTTCTGCTTTAATCCTTATTATTTCCCTTCTTCCGCTGGCTTTAGGCTTTATTTGTTGTTCATATTCTAGCTCTTTAGGTTAAAGAGATTAGGCTGTGTTTTTGGGACCTTTCTTGCTTCTTGAGATTGGCCTGAATTGTAATATACTCCCTTCATAGGACTGCCTTTGCTGCATCCCAATGGTTTTGGACTGTTGTGTTTTCATTTTCATTTGCTTCATGTATTTTTTAAAATTTCTTCTTTAATTTCCTGGTTAACTCATTCATTTTTTTTAGTAGGATGTTCTTCAACCTCCATGTATTTCAGGACTTTCCATCTTTTTTCTCCCCTTGTGACCCATGGGATCCTCAGACCTTGCTGCCTGTTCCCAGGGCTCTGCCCTGCTTCCTTGCCCAGAGCACCACCAGGCCTGACCTCTGAAACATCATACTTTGTGCTCTACTGTTTATAAAAACTTTGGACCCCTGTACTTGTTTTCACTTTCTCTCTAGTTGCTTTCAGGGGGAGTGCTTTCTTTCNTTTATTTTTAAATAGTTTATTATCAAGTTGGTTTCCATATAACACCCAGTGCTCATTCCAACAAGTGCCCTCCTCCATGCCCATCACCTCCCCTCCCCTTCCCCCACCCCCATCAGCCCTCAGTTTGTTCTCAGTATTTAAGAGTCTCTCATGGCTTGCCTCTCTCCCTCTCTGTAACTTTTTACCCCTTCCTCTCCCCCATGGTCTTCTGTTAAATTTCTCAAGATCCACATATGAGTGAAAACATATGGTATCTGTACTTCTTTGCCTGACTTATTTCACTCAGCATGACACCCTCAAGTTCCATCCATGTTGCTACAGATGGCCAGATTTCATCCTTTCTCATTGCCATGTAGTATTGCATTGTATAGATAAACCACATCTTCTTGATCCATTGGTCCGTTGATGGACACTTAGGCTCTTTCCATGTTTTGGCTATTGTTGAGAGTGCTACTATGAACATCGGAGTACATGTGCCCCTATGCATCAGCACTCCAGTATCCCTTGGGTAAATTCCTAGCAGTACTATTGCTGAGTCATAGGGGAGTGCTTTCTTATGCACACACAAGGTGCTGTTCTCTCTCGCTTTGTCTTTCTCCTCTCCACACAAAGGTTTCCCTCTCCTCTGTGGCACCTCAGCTTTTCTCTCCCCTTCTTCACCTCATTGTACCTTGTACTGGCCACGTTCTCTCCCTCAAATTATGAAGATTCTTGTGTTAATTTTCAGATGGATATCCTAGGTGTTCAAAATGGCTTGATATTTATCTAACTGTGTTTGAGGAATGAGACAAGTCTAGGGTCTTCTTACTACTCTGCCATCTTAACTCCTCCATCTTTATTGTATTACTTTACTTATTTTTATTTAACTATCCACTACCCTATTCCATTTCTCCTACCCTCAAAGGCTTATGCTTTATGGTGTTTGTAATATATGCTGGTAAAATAAAGTCATCTTTTGCATATGCCTGTGTGTTAATTTAAATAAATGATATTGTCTTACAGATTGCACATTGTTTCAACTCTTTTCACTCAACAGTATATGTTTAAGATCTCTTTTGTATAGATCTTAACTATGTATATGTTGTATATGTGTCTACTATATTATTTCTAAGTGTAGTATACTATTTCAGATTCTGTATCCATTGCATTTACTTCTCTATTCCTCTAGGAATGGGCACCTAAAGTAACTTTCAACTACAAACTGTAACTACAAAATAATACTGTGGTGAATATCCTCATGCAAGTTGCCTTTTGATTTGTGTGCAGATTTCTTTGATGTTTATACCCAGATGTATGCTTGTTAGAACATTGGATAATGTGTATATTGAATTCATTAAGTACCATCAGATTATTTCCTATAATACTGCTTGAGTTACACTTCTCCAGTAGAAGAGGAGAAATCTTATTTCTTTACTTTCTTACCTACAATTGGTATTATCTATCTGATTTTTAATTTGTATTAATCTCATAGATATTAAGGTTTATTTTGATACTGTTACAATTGGCATTTCTCTGATTCTAGTGTATTTGTCTGATTTATGTACTTATTTGCCTTTGAACTTCCTTTAAATGATTTGCCTACTTATAACCAACCTTTGCCTGTTTTTCTTTTGAGGCTTCTTTTCTCTTTGTTATTCATTTGCAACTCTTTCCTACATGTGCCATATATTAATTCCTTAGCAGGTTTTAAACATTGCAAATATCTTCTCTGATCTGTCAAGTGTTAATTTTGCCTATGATATTGTTTGTGAACACAAGTTCTCAATTTTGATGTATATAAACCCATCTGGGTTTTTTGTTGTTGTTGTTGTTTCATTTTTGTCTTTGTTTTTCTTTATGTTTTAAGCCTTTAGTTATTGAAATCCTTTAAGCCCTAAGGCGACTCAGATATTTTTCTTCATTTTCTTCAATTAGCTTTTAAAATTTGTCTTTTTTAATTGAGACTTCTTTCCAGATGGGATTCTTCTGTAAATATGACATGTACATTGTGTATAGCATGAAATAGAGAATACAACTTTATTCTACTGATATATTGAACTAATATTCCTAAAAGTATATGGAAAGTAGTTGTGGTGTGACCTTACTTTTCTGATGAATCTAAAAAGAACTGTTGATTTTTGCTTATTTATTTATTTGTCTTGTTATGAGAATGGAATGATGACCTCTAACCTCTTTACATGTGAAACTATTGATTTTTATAAATTGACCTGTGTCTGGTAACTTTATAGAACTGTCTTACTAGATTCATTTATTTGTTAATTCCATTGGATTTTTATATGTCACCTACAAATAATTACAGTTTTGTATATTTTTTCAAATTATTGATTCTTCTATTCCTATTTGTTTCTTACTGCATAGGAATCTTCTTCAGTGACTGCTCAAGTTTTAGAAATAATTTCTCAGTATAGTGGCCATATAGATGAGAACAGATTATCTCCTGACCCTTTGAGACTTTCATAGTAAATGATAATTTTTTAAATGATTTATAGGCTCTTAAGTGATTTATTTTCCTCAGAATTTAGAATTTTACCTCCCTGGTATCTAATTTCCTTTCCTTGCTTGAAGATTTAATGCCCCTTTTTATTTTTAAATGATCAGGATTTGATATTAAAGCTCACAATATCAGGTTAATAAAGTTTTCAAAGGTTTCATTTTTTAGCTTATTTTTGTATTTTTAATTTTTAAAATTAATTTATTTTGAGAGAGAGAGGTGGGGGGAGGGAGAATCCCAAGCTGGCTCTACACTGTCAGTGCAAAGCCTGATGTGGGGCTCAAACTCCCGAACTATGAGATCTGTCATGACCTTGGGTGACTAACTGACTGAACCACCCAGGGCACCCTCAAAGGTTTCATTTTCAATGAAGAATGATAGTTAAATTATAATATACTTGTATGCATGTATTGAGATGATCATTTTTCTTTTTAATATGTTAATGTGATGAATTATGTTGATTTTCTAATATTGAACCATCTTTGGATTCTTGCTATAAATTCAACTTGGTCACAATGTATCATCATTTTTTATATATTCTTCTGCATTTGGTTTACTAATGTTTTATAATTTTTTTCTGATTTTTCCAGATATATCATATATAGCTTCTTCTTTTCAGACATTCAAAGAGTTTTTGAAATCTTTCTACCTAGAAACAAAGGATTTTCTTCTAGTATAACAGTTACTCTCTGTATTTCTCATAAAAAAAATCACACTATTGCTATATTAATAGCTGAATTTACATTTTATTAGAGAATTATAAATTGGATTGACACAATTCAGTTAGTTTCCTGAAAGGCTATGTGTTGATTCAGATAATCGTTAAGTGGTTAGTTTCGTTATATCCAGTCCTCACAATACCATGTACACATTATATTTTGTGGATGTTTTTTGTTGTAACAGGCCAAATTTGGTTATCTCTGATAGTATGAAAGTATTCATTAATTTTTTCTCCACCCCCCACCCCCCATGCTCTACCTTTTATCTCCATGACTTACTCCACACCTGGAAGCCTATACTTACCACTCCCCTTTACCCATTTTGTCTGTTCCCTCTCCCCTATGTTCATTAATTTTATTCAACAAATATTTATTGAATACCTATGATGTGTCAAGTACTATTCTAGAAGCTGAGGATATATCATTGAAAAAAAAAATCCCTATCCTGATGGGACATCATGGTGATGATATTCTTAGGACCTAACAATGGTCTCAGGATATAAATAGAACTTAATTGTGATGTTTCCTATAGTTTAATGTAAACATGCAAGAATAAAGTCTAAATAATTCTGCTATAAAATTATTCCTGTTGTGGATACATAAATATTTTTCAAATGGCTTAGATAAATTCTGATTTTGTTAATATATCAAGTTAATTTGTAGCACACTTTGAAAATGTTTCTTAAAACACCCTCAAGTACAAGTACACATTTTCCTTTTATGTTGAGTTAATAAATGGATTTTTCAAAGATAGGAAATGGTATAGTCATTTTGATTGACATTTAATAACTAATTACTACTAATGAACTCAAGTAGTTAGTAAATATACAACTTTTGTATATTTACTATTACACAGTTTTATAATAAACAAGTATCACAAATTAAGTTCTAAGTAAATGTTAACCAAGTATGTATAACATTGAATTTTATTTCTAATACACTTTGTAGTTTAAAATATAAATAAAACCACAGCTAAACCCAAAATTGCCAAACTGGTTGCAGAGTTCTTGGTACCCAGATCAGGGACACTGGATTCCTGTGGAGGAATAAACAGGATTGCTTGTGCAATGTTAGAAACCTCTGAGGTGAGATTAGCTCCATGGGTGGCTTGAATAGCAATATAGATTTTGGTGCCATTTTCTATTTTAAAAGGTTCTGGTTTAAATTCAAAGACTTCCATTGAGCCAGCCTCCTTAGGTGTCAGACTAGAAGTATTCACTAAAGTAGCATTGTCAAAATCTTCTTGGAGATCCTGGAAATGTTTACTTATTCTTATAATGTAGCTGTTGGCTGGAAAACAAATAAATACTTCATGTATATTAAAATCACTAGGATGCCTTATTACCACCATACTGTCTTACATTTAGGGGCCTATCAGAAACTCACAGTAGGATTTGGGTAGAGAAATTGCAGATGTAGGTTTTATCTAGTTATTCCATCTTAATGCAACAATGCCCATTTGAAGGTCCTCATGCACCCCAATGTTTATAGTAGCACTATCAACAATAGCCAAGTTATGGAAAGAGCCCAAATGTCTATCAACTGATGAATAGATAAAGAAGATGTGGTATACATATACAATGAAATATTACTTGATGATGAAAAAGAGTGAAATCTTGCCATTTGCAACAATGTGGATGGAACTAGAGTGCATTATGCTAAGCAAAATAAGTCAGTCAAGAGAAAGACCAATTATCACATGATTTAACTCATGTGGAATTTGAGAAACTTAACAGATGATCATAGGGGAGGGGAAGGAAAAATAAGATAAAAACACAGAGGAAGGCAAATCGTAAGAGACTCTTGAATACAGAGAACAAACTAAGTGTATGGTGGTTCAGGGGTGGGGTAAATGGTTGATGGGCATTAAGGAGGGCACTTGTTGGGATGAGCACTGGGTATTATATGTAACTGATGAATCACTGAGTTCTACTCCTGAAGCCAAGATTAGACTGTACATTAACTAACTTGAGAATAAAATAATAATAATAATAATAATAATAATAAATAAAGAACAAATATGTGAGCAGTTTTTTATCTAGTTATCTAATCAAAAAATTAATTCAAAATCATATAGCACTAAAAAATGAAATCTAGATTTTTTTTAGAAGTAGAGATATAAAGAGCTAAATCTATTTTTAGAACAAGGAACACAGTAATGTTCGAGTGTAGGAAAGACCTCAGTACCCTTCATCTGTAGTATTTCTCATTTAGCTGAGAGGGAGGGCTAGAAGGGAGAGTAAGACATCAGTAGTATGGGAGACAGGGATAAGGATAAAGGGCAAAAGGGAACAGAGACGCTAGAATATGTACTAATTAAAATGTGCTCAAGAGCCAGGCAAACTTTGATCAGTACCCCAATTCTACTACTTTCTATCTTTGTAACAAAGAAAAATATATTTAACCATTTTACCTTCAGCTTTCTTATCTATAAAATGGAAATTCAGTCATTCAATTAATTCAAATATGTACTGAATGACTACTACTTGCGTGGTAAGAATTATATAAAATAATGCATGAAAAGTGTTTGGCAAAGTGTCTGGGACCTAAATGTTTGAAATATTAGTTATTATAACTGGTACTTTGTCAAGAAAAGAAAGGAAGTTGCTGACATATTTTTTTATTCCAAAATGCTTTTAGAGATCTACCAGAGCCATCGATATAAAAATATATTCTCATATCCTGAAATGCCATGAACAATAAAAACATCAAATGTCTTTTTTTGAAGTGAAAACTATTTTTTCATGAAATGTTGAAGGTGTTTTAAGTATGTGGTAAATAACTTCGATTTAGTGGTTTTAATAAAAATTCAGACCTTCTGCCTTAGCATTCTAGTTTTTCGGTAATAGGCCTAATCAATCCATTTTACTACTCTTCACACACACCCTGCATTCCAATTCGGTGGGTCTGTTTATCTGTCTATCTATCCTTTATTTTTAATTCAGATATTTTATTATGAATTTTTGCTTTTGTGAACTTGATCATATTATTTGGTTTGACTCCCTGGAATGTGCCTCCCTCTCCCTACTTATGCAAATTGTACTCAAGCCCAATGTCTTCATGAAGACTTGTTCACATATTTTATCCACTCTGATGACTCCTTTGCACAGAATGGAGTTTTCCGGATTATTTTATGGAGGTTCAATTTATCTTTTTAATTAGATTATATTCTTGAGGACAAAGAGTATGTTTTACATTACTTTTTTTTTTTATCAACTAGAGTATCGGGCATAGTGTTCAGTTTGTATTTAACCTCTTGTTGACCAACAATATAGTTATTAAGTCGATGCCCAAAATAATGGAATTTGAGAATCATAAAATATTAGAATTACATCTAATTGTTTTAATACTTCTAGGTCACCTAGTAATTTTTATATTTGACAGGTATGGGAATTGGGTCCCTGAGAATTTAAGTACTTCATTGGAGATTATATAGATATCCATGTATTCTTTAAGATACTGCTACTACCTTCTTTTGCAATGCTTGCTGATTAACATTTGATAGCAACTACAAGCTCTTCTTATTTGTCACAGGAAAGATAGAGATTAGGTCCACCTAATTTTAGGCATTTGTGGTTAAACATAGTGAGGTTCTTTCTCTCCCAGTGTCCATATGTAAGGCATTCTTCCTTCTTTTAGTTCCTGTAATCAGGATTATGAACCCAATCTTGAACTGAAGACTTGGTCTTGACTGAATTGAATTCAGAACTAAACATTTGGTCAGGTAATTTTCTTTGTGGCTTTTTCAGTACAGGTATTTTTAAAATTTTGTTCTGCCATATTTCTAAGGATCATAGCATGAAAAACTAATGTATTTCAGAAGTTGTCATGATAAGAGTTTTCAAAACTGAAGTACACAAGAGCTCTCTTTGCATATTCTATGTTTCCTTTGGTTTTTAGAATGATTTTTCCTTATGTAATATGAAAAAAAGAAATATAGCTTTGAAAAATGCTGTATAGGAAATGACAGATTAAAAAGCATCTTTTCTTTTGAGAGTGTGCAGTAAGAGGTTTATTGTAACCCAAGAAGAGTCCAGAACATATGGCTACCCAGCTCTGACAATCCCTGAGATGTTGTATATATTGACATTGAATATTGCTTTAATTTTCCAACCTTCAAGGGAAACTAGCAAGATTGGCCTTATCTCATAAGAATCTACTAGCCTAGCACAATACTGGAATATGATAGGAATTCAATAAATACTGATTAAATTCAGTTTAAAGCATAGATAAAAGTGACTTAATTTTCTGAAATGAAGGCTTCTATTGTAAGGAACTTTGAATGAATGAGCTATTTCAGCTTTCAACTTTATTCAAAGTCCATGGCCAAATCTCTTCTAACTAGTGAGTTTCTCTGCATGTGATCCTCTTTCTTCATGGGACACCTTCACTTAACTTGGTTAACTTCTCTCATTCTTTAAAACTTAGGGATAGTCTTCCCTAGGAAGCCTTTTATGATATATCTTGTGATCTTAACCCCCAACCAGGAGTTTGTGGCCTCCCAATGGGCTGCCATTACTTGCAGCAAGTGTCTTCTGCACTCACCTGACTTTTGACAGTAGGGATTATGTCTTAGGAACTTAGTAGTGTTTGAAAATTCAACAAAAGATCAGTGAATGAAATGATACAAGTATAGAAATACTTAGAAAACCTTTTCTTTGTTAGGGAGAAGAAAATGCAACAGAAAGGTGTTAACAGTCTTCTGCAAGTCATTTCTAAGATGGTTCATATTGTGAGAGGCATTTTGGTACAACAGAATTCAAAGGAGTGGGTTCGATTTCTAAGTTATTAAACATAAAAATAATTTGGGCCATTTCATTATCTCTTGGAGCTTCAGTCTTTCCATCTAAAAGTAGGTGAGTAATGGCTCAAGTAAACACTCCTTACATGTTAGGACACTAGAAAAATCTTAGCAAATGAAAGCCAAAGGGATTTCTTTTATATATCTTAAAACATAATATGAAACTTACCCTTTCCTTTATCAAGGACTTTGCCAGGGGCAGTCCATGAAAGTTGAATTTGATCTCCTTTAACTGTAGCCTCAAGGTCTTTGATTTTACCCGGTGGGAACACATGAGTATGGCTACCAGCAGGAGGAGCTCCTGATACAGTAAATGACTCTCCAGAGGTTAGTCGGCTGAAGTCTTCTACTTCAGCTTCTGCCATGTCATCTTTAACTTCAGGCCGGGGTGGGTTCAATATAATTTTACCTGCCACAAAAAGTGATTTTGTGATTTTTCATAATGCTGTGTCTATTATTTATCTTATAATCTCATCTTGCAGCTGTAGAAGGTTAATACTGATTGATAGCAGACACTGAGAAGTAACAGCTTTTAGTGAAAACAGCTTGTTTTGTTGGTGCCATCTTAAAATTGATGAGGAGACATTAGACAATGTTAGAACTATCTCTTAACATATCTGTATTTAATACTTAACTGTAAATTCTTGAGGACAAGGATAGCGTCTTACATATCTTTGTAGCTCCAGCATCTAGCACAGTGCTTGTTGCATAGGAAGGTGCTCAGTAATTTTTTTCAATGTAAATGAAATGAATGGAGGGGGGATATAAACAAAATATCTTGGAAGCATAGTCTTGTGTTAGGTTATTAATATGAATATGGTTTTGAAATATACAGATGATTATATAACTGTATATTTATGTTTTCCATAGTATATAATATTTTCAGTGCTTGCCATATGTAACTTATTTAAACAAATGACACATTTCTATCTTAATGACACTTACCATTTTCAACATAGCCTGGTGTGTATAGAGCTTTGTTCTGTTGTTGTCTTAAACTTAGCCTAGCTGTGTTTTTTTTTGCCTGGGCATGTACTTTTAAACTGTATCTACCATTTCCATGGAAATCTGTAAAATATCTTGAGTAGATGCCATCATTCTTCACAGTATCAGCACCTAGATATTATAATGTAAAAAAGTAATAATTAGCCATTCAACAGAGTAACAATGACAGTCCTAACTGTTCTTGAGCACTAATGTTTAGTAATCATTTTGGAAATGAGTAGAAGTACATGAACCCTGGAATCAGGCTGCTTGGGTTCAAAGACTGGTTTGGCTACCAGCTAACCTTCAACCTTGGAAAAGTAATTCATAGTAAGTATTCAGTTAATATTAGCTATTATTATATCATATAAGAATTTTAACAAAATAAGAAAAATATAAACTAGAAGAAGCATATGCAAAACACTGATGCTAATGAAAATGGAGAAGAATTGTACTCAAGTTCCATGGGGAAAGTAAAATTATTCATAATACTTAAAGAAAATAATTGTGCTCATATCTATGCTGGTCAAGGTAATTGAGTAGAAAGTATTAAAAACATTAAAATAAAATTCAATTTACTTAAACTTGATAAATTCACATACGTAGGAAATGCTGATTTCTAAGTTATGTGACTGTAGTAGGATTTTAGGTTCAGTGGAAGTTGATGCAGATTCTTATTACCTGCACCATTGTCCCAGAGCTCCAGTATTACTTGATGTCCATCTTCACTTTCTATAATGGCTGTTACATTGATTCCCAGAATAGGCAAAAACCCTTGAGTGACTTGTGCATAAACAATCACTGGGCTAGGGTAATGTGTTGTACTCTGGCTCATGTGAGCAGTTGCAATTACTGGAAGTGTGGTAGGACTTCTCGCTCGAGTAGTCATTGTCACTGTTAGCACTTGAGATTTGGCATCTTTATTTAGAAGATGGTAAGTCCAAGTACCTGTCTGAAAATCCAACATACTGATTTGAGAGCTTTTGTGGTATTTTCCTATTCTTGTTTGAAATACAAAATTATTTAGGAATTTAAGCAGAGTAATAGTAATGATTTTTAATAATTTTATAAGCTAGTAAATAGTATAGATACGAATCTCTTATCATTCTACTTGGCTTCTTTTTTTTATGACAGATTATCTGTCGCTGCTTTAATTGACAATATAGTGCATGTTATCTTCATTTTTTCCTTCAAAATTGATTCATAAATCATGGAGGAGAAAGAGTATTCTTACTTCTGCAATCCCTGGTATTCGAAGACGTGCAGACCGAATATTTAGTTTATCTTCTTTGAAATCTGAGGTTTTATATCTTGTTCCTTTTGGATCTTGGAGAAGAATTTCTGGCTTTTGTATTGTCCATGTGACAACAAAGAAAGTGTCATTTCCAACTGTACTATCCACAGGCACTGTACCATTTATCCATTTCTTTCCTGTAATAGTCAAGGCTTTACTTTCCAACTGTTACATAAAAAAACAAAAAACACAGAGAACAAATTTGTTATCATAGTTCATAAAATTTCAAAGTTTTGTCAGTTCAGAGTTAATTGTAAATTTATGTCTAAGATTTCAGTAAAATAATTATGTTGAAGAATTTTGCAAATAAAAGCATTTATAATTATAAATAATGGAAGAATCAAAAGAAAAGATGGCTTAAGTGTCACCAAAAAAGGAAATTCAGTAAGAATGTTTTTCTGTACCCCTGAAATATATTCAAGCAAAGAGTTACGTATTACAGAAAGAAATGATGATTTAGGATAATGGAGATTTATTAGAAATGTGAAAAGGCAAATAATTTTTCTGAGATACCAACCTGAATAGCCTGCTGAGTGATGCTGCCACTTCTAGTTGAAATTCTGCTGAAGGCATCAATAAGGCCATTTATGTCTTTATTGGCATAAAAGCGATATCCTCCTAAAATGGAATTGTATTTATTTTTGTAATACTAAATTAATTGGGAAAATCATACTTGTTCTTATGCTCTTATCAATATAAATTTGAAGAAAACTTAAAGAACTGGCCTAGGGTGCCTGAGTGGCTCAGTTGGTTAAGCGTCCGACTTTGGCTCAGGTCATGATCTCACTCTTCGTGAGTTGGAGTCCCGTGTCTGGCTCTGTGCTGACAGCTCAGAGCCTGGAGCCTGCTTTGGATTCTTTGTCTCCCTCTCTCTGTGCCCTTCTCCCACTCTTTCTCTCAAAAATAAATAAACATTAAGAAAAAAGAACTGGCCAAATATTATTGTTTTTATATCAATCATTAGATGTAAGGGACTTAGATGTTACTGCTGCCACAGTAACAAAGCTGGTCTAATCACTAAATAAATGTAATAAAAATGAAATTTAAGACAATTTGTTGAACTGGCTGCTTATTTTTAGTTCTGTCTAAGGTATAGACAGAACTATTCTCTAAATAATTTAGAGAATGACAGTTTAGGATTAAGTAAAAGTTAAGTGAGAAAATAAATAATATAGGTGTAACAAAAAGAGAAATTATTTAGGTTAAGGAATGGAAAAGAATGGATTGTTGAGGGCAAAAATTGGTAATTAGGACTTTAACTATAACCTTGGGCAAATTGTTTATACTCTGTAGGATTCCATTTCTTCCTCTATGAATTAGGGCTATCTGAACTGCGACTGAACAAGAATTTTTGAATCATAATAATTGAGGGTCATTAATCATCATGGAGAAAGAAGTTTCGATTTGGTGGTATTGGTAGAAAGTGGTGAGAAATGAATGAAGACAGCAAATGTTGACTAATTAGAAGAAGCTGGTCTAGGTAGAAATGCAGAGAGAAGGCAGGGAGGGGAGAGGAGAAAGATTAATTTGAAAGAGAAGGACAAGGAAGGGACAAAGATTAATTTTTAGGATAGGAAAATTTTGAGCAGTTTTGTGGTTTAAAGGAGAAAGAACTCTTGGAATGGGAGAGATATTCCAAAGGTTTACCTGTCATATTTGACAGGGTCTCCAGTTCTTTGGCAGCAGAAGGTCCTAGAGCAATGGTGTGGATGATTGCACCACTTTGCTTTACCTTCTCAAAACATGAGCTTATTTGATCATCTTCCCCATCTGTTAGTAATACGATCTCAGAACCAGAAGTACTCTGGTTACTATGGATAATTGCCTGGTAGTGAAAAATCAGATTATTTGTTACAGAATATCATATCTAAATAAATTCAAAATAAGATTAAACCTGTTATTTAGTCTTGGAAAAGTCTTTAGGCCTATGCATCAGAGTAGGCAAAAAGAAACTTTTTTTGCATTGTCATTCCAGGCTGAGTTGACATGGAAATAAGGGTAATATGTACTGGTCTTGTAGGTTTTCAAAGACTAAATGTTAACAGGCCTTCTAATCCTTTCAATATATATTCAAGCTACCCAAGAAAGGAAAAATAAAACACTTAGAACAATGCCTAACAAATAGTAAGTACTAAGTGAATGTTAGTTGTCATTATTGGTATCTAGATGCTCGGGGTAGAGGCAAATGACCCAGGCAATTTTGGCAGCATACTAGACAGCACTTGCAAAGTCATGACTAAAGGCAGGTATGCAAAGTTAAATGATGTGTCTTTTAATGTATTTTAGTTGCTCACTGAAGGATCTCAGGATATCCCAGAAAAAACCCATAAAGTAGGAAGTTTATAAATTTATCAAGTATTACAAGGATTTTTTTTTTGGGGGGGGGGTCTTTTCCTGACTTATAGCAAGAGTATTGTCTAAACTCTTTAGTCAGACAAAGTGAGAATAAATTCTAGCTCTGCCATTTGCTAAATAGAATAGCTAGTGTTTAGTTACCCCCCCCCCCAATATGTAACAGAGTCCTATAAATAGTTCAGTGTAGTGATTAGCTTTTTGGATTTTGGGGTAAGAAAGCCCAGGTTTTGAATCCTAGATTTGCCAATTACTGACTATGTGATCTTAAGAACAATATTTAATTACTATGAACCTCAGTTTCCTTATGTGCAAAATGGGTATAATAATAATGCCTGACTGAAAACACAATGATAAGGATAAATAAGATCATACATGTAAAATATTTAACATAGGCAATAAGGTAGTATATACTCAGTATACTTTAGCTAATATGGTTATTATGATTATGATCATGATTATGTAAATAAAATGCTTATATATTGTTATGGTTTAATTATAAAATAATTAAGAGGTATTTATAACTTTGAATGTGATTTGACATAATCTATTCAGCAATAGACTCTGTGGTCACAATATCATAACATGTATATAAAAATATATTAAAAAACATATATCAACCAATATGTGCAAACATTATGACACATTCCCAAGATATAGTACTGTCATATTTTTTAACTGAAGAGACATAGATAAGAATTGTATTTATTATAATAATAGCAATCCTTTGTTGAGCACTTACTTATATAATTCTCACAATTAAATGAGATAGGTATTATTGTTTTCCATATTTCCTTATTTGAGTAAATTGAGATTTTCTGAGTTGGTAATTTAGCCAAGGTTATTTAGCTAATAAATAATAGAGCCAGAATCCTAGATTTGCACAGGAGACTGTGCATCCTAAAACTGATAATGCTTTATAAAAAACAAATTCCACGAGAAAACTAAGAGATGGTATTAATTAGCGGCCTAGAAAAGAGTAATGATCTCTACTTTTTAGGTGAAACAATGGATTAGTGAAGTTTTTTGTGACTTATAAAATGGCAATAGGGATGCCTTTGTGGCTCAGTTTGACTCTTGACTTCAGCTTAGTCATGATCTTGTGTTTGTGACTTTAAGGCCCGCATCAGACTCTGTGCTGATGATGAGAAGCCTGATTGGGATTCTGTCTCCTTCTCGGTCTGCCCCTGTCCTGCTTGCTCTCTATCTGTCTCTCAAAATAAATAAAAATAAACTTTAAAAAAATGACAATAAATAGGCTTAAATAGAGGCTACCTTAGGTTGGAAGAAATTCAAATGCATATCATAAAGCAGTATAATAAAGTGCTCAAAAGTTGCTCCCAATATTTTATTTCATAATTTTCATTTCTTTAAACTTCCACCTGTATATCTTGGGTTTGGTACCATACTGCTTGAAGAACTACCCTATCTTTCTGATTTTTAATAGTCAATTTAACTCGATGAACTAGGGTTTTATTTATCCATAACCTAGAACTATTACTAATTTCCCTCTTCCCTCCACAGTCCCCGGAAAACATTATTGGCTATTCATAGAAGTTCAGACTGCATCAGTGATAAAGAAATGGAGAGGTCCTTAATAAAATCATGGTGATTATGTGCGTGCTGGATTTTTCTTCCCTTACTTAACCACTCCCGTTGCAACTCAGTACCTCAAGAATGTGTTGCTGGAGTGAGCTCATTCAGAGCGGCTCCAGCTGTAAACCACTGGCAGTATATTATTTAGATATTATATATTATTTAGATATGGGCCCTATGAGCTTATGACCCTTGTTCAAAGATAGCAGAGCAAAAATAAAAGCAATGGCAAATGTAAATGGTATTTGGAAAAGCATTTTTATTTTACCTGGAATCCTTCAGTGAGACCCTTGCAGATTGAAGTTCCACCACCAGCTGCTTGAGGCAGTTTTGCCATGATCTCTTTATAAGCATTCTCATCAGTTATTTTTGTTAGATAATTTTGGATTGTAGCAAAACTTTCAAATGTGACCATTCCAACCAAGGATCCCTTTTCTATAATTTGAATCAAGTATAGTTCTACTGCTTGATTCATTCGAAAGAGACGGTCTTCCTGTAAGAAAAAGATGTCTAAATAACTCCTGAGTCTCCTCAGGTCTTGACAGATTGATGAAAGATAAAGTTGTCTATGGGCTGAAGATCATGATAGTAATTGATTACTGTATTTTAGGATTTAACTCCTTTATTTTATTAAAAAGAAATAATGTTGAAGAAAAAATTTAAAAATCAGTCATGTTATACTTAGAAAAGCCTTTAAAATCTCTGCCTTTTTATTTAAGAGTTTTATATTCAGGAATTCCTGCTAAGACAGTGATTTTAAAATGCATACAAAGATGTTCATTCCAACATAATTTTTAACAATAACAAGTTGAAAACTCTAAAATGTCTAATAATAGAAGGTTATTGGACTAAATTGTGGTATATGCATATGATACAACTCCATTAAAAATTATATCATTAAATCATTTTTCCATAGGGAGTGTTCAAGGTATAGTAAGTAAAAACTCATATTATATTATATAAAATATAATAACATTTTTGAGGAGGAAAAACAAATACACAAACAGAAAAATGACTGGAATGACATGTCCAATGGTGGAATTATGTATACATTTTTTGTTAGGTTACATTATTTTTGGTTTGTTAGACCTAAAAATTAAGGCATAAACATAATCCATATTCCAATCATCTTAATATAACAATTATTTTCATTTTAGTGTATCATCTTCTAGTACTTGTTCATATAGAATCACTGTACTAAAATTTATTAGAATAATATATATTTTAGTTTAGTAGAACTAAACCTAAGATTAAGTTATATTTCTAATAGCTTAAATACTTAATTTAAGAGAGCTAACAAATAAATGTCTTACCGAATCCATGCTTCCAGATTTATCAAGTACTAAACAGACTACTCGCTGTTTAGCCTTCAGCAGTGAAAATGTAGGACGGAGTGGTAGATCTGTTTCTGTTATGGAAGATGCCTTCCGAAAATCATCAGAATCCATAATTACATCCCATGTGCTTCTGCCATTGCACATTTTGTTTTGTAGGTTTGGAGCTTCCGTATTGTGTGTTTCTGCTGTACAAAATTCAGTTACCTGGAAAAAATCGATTAGAAGACACTATTACAATAACTGGTAAGCACTACTTTCCATTCCAAATATGTAGCTAGCTGCCATATACGTCCTCCACAGGTTTTATCTCCTGACAATTAAAAATTGTCATAATCATAATCTAACAATCTGATATCCATTTTACATACCTCAGTAGAGAGGAAGCAAGGTGAAATGATCACTGGAAAGTTTTTTGGTGATTCTTTTAAGTACAGGGAGATCATAGTAGGGGAGCATGGTGGCTGGTACCACTGCATAAGCTCACTTCGTATTTTCTCTTCTGAACTCCTGGGTGACTCAAGCTTGAATTAAGTTTAATGGAAAAGGAACTGGATTTGCAGCGATTTCTCACTGCCCTCTAAAAGTGGGATAAAGACAATGACCTTCTTTAATTGCCCAAGTGTTTTCTATATCTTTATAGTTGACAAAAAAACTTGAGAACAGATATTTTAACAAACTGGATTGTTATTCGCTCCAGTGAACTCTGACATAAAATAATACTCCTGAGAAAGTAATGAAAATGTAGGGAGAAAACGAGGAAATGTGATTGCTTCTCTTGCAGTCGCAAGTGGTGAGTTGTATCCAGTAATTCTACCAAATGATGTTTGCTTGCTGTAGAATCTGTGAAAATCCTCCAAGTTTTGAAAACTTTATAACTTGGAAAAATGCTTCCATAAATTATTGCAGCATTCAGGAAGGAATTCATCTTGCAGTAAGCCTCAGCTTATTAGAAATATTTTTTATAACTTTAGAAATGCCCTCCCAATACAGTCTCCAGATGTAAGCTCAAGTTTAGAACTAAATTATTAAATTTGAATACCTTTTATTTAAGTTTTAAGATTTTGTTTTCCTTCTCATTGGATGACTTACGTTTCCTATAGAATGACTTATATTTCCCAGAAAAGGTTTATTGGATGGAGAAAAATACAGTGTCCCAAGTGGTGATTGATATTCAAGTCTTACTGAAATGAAATGCCTATCAAATCTGGGCCCTCTTTCCCCTGCCACTGCCTTTGTTTGCACACTTCACATCTTTTATTTGCCTATGGCCATGGCCTTCTGACTGGTCTCCCTTCCTCCTCCATCATCTCATACCATTTTCCTCTTTACCATTAGTAAATCATACTATTAGTACGATTATCTTCCTGAAAGGATTAAGCTGATTAGATCACCAGTCTGAAACTAGTAAGATAAAATCCAAACACTTTAGCTTTGTAGGTCCCAGTTCCTTCTTTCAATCTGGCCTTCTGGTCCTTGCTCACCATCCTCTGCTTATACCATACAGAATTTTTTCCTGATCTCAGAGTATGCGAGAAATTTTCACAAGGGTCTCTGCTAACCCAAGTGGGAAAAGGGATGGGTAATTTTGTGCAAATTAGAAAAAGACCTGTTCTCAAGTTTTTGTTTTTGTTTTATTTTGTTTTGATGGTTATTTACCTGGAAATTATTCTAATAAATATTAAACATTTTAGTGACCATGATGCAGATAGTTTGGTCAGTGCTCAGCTGTACAATCATGCATGGTATCCCTGCATTCTTTCCCACTCTTTGCTTTTAGAAACAATTTATTTTTCCTGAAGTAGCCCTTCTTGTTCCTGCTTTGGCAAATTCATACTCATTTTTTCTCAAATAACAAATTTTTTTCATCCCTTTAGAAATCATTTTCTGACCTCCATTGGTGTTTGCTGTACTCTCAAAGCACTTGGCTTATAACTCTTTCTCTCTCTATGTATTTTCTTATATCTCTACTTTTCTCACTAAATTGAGTCCCTCGGGAACAGTTATCTTTAATTATGTCTATATTTCCAGCCCCTAATATAGTGCTGGGCATGATGTGGGATTAACAAAGTTCAAGGGAAGGAAATCATGGAACTGAACATTCAGTATTTCAGATCATATCTTTTTTTGGATCTGAGTGTATTCCTTGAGTACAGATGCTATGCAATTCATTAATTTATGCTATGATAATTAGAAGTTAGTGTTATCCTGGACAAGTCATTCAGCCTTTATCTCTGAGACATGGCTTATATAGTTAGATGTCTTCCATATTTCAGTTACATGATCTTTTTTCATTATTATTTATGTCTCAGGCAGCATGAGTTATTTCCTTGATAGGTGCTTTTGGGATTTATAGCTTTGAACAGACAGTAAATATTCCAATTATCATCTTGTGTTACCTGATCTGATATCTATTTAGATGCTGAATTCTGTGGCTAGCCTTTGCAGATCCAGATTCAGCAGGTTAAATGAACTTTCTTGACTTATGTTCGAACTACTTCCAGGAGGGAGCTTTATTAGACTGGAGAACAACTTCTAATTGAATATGCTAATTTGGTTCATTTAAAAGTTTTAGAAGAAAATATCAAGTCAATATTTGTACTCAAGTTTTTCATCATTAATGCCCTAGGCTCTAAAACAATTTTAAATTTTATTGGAAATAATAGGCCTTTCCAACCTCTATCCCTGGAAGTATTTGTTGCTAGTGATTTAGTATATGGAAATCTGCTTCTTTTAAATAAGTTAGTCTTACTTTCTAGAGCTGGTATGCTTTATTTTGATTTGTTTTTGATAACTTTCATATTTAAATTTTTTTTTACATGTTTAGAAACCTTCATTAGGTAACTATAATATGTGAATGTTTACATTAATTAAGATTGGACATATCTAGGGAAAGAGACAATGGACTATTATACAAATATTTTATAAGTTAAAAATAATAAAACTGTTAAAATTTATTTTGTATTCACCTTGTGCTGAGCCCCATGATCATTTATTTATATTACCTCTTGTAAACTACCTCTTGTAAATAAACTCCTTTATACCACCTCTTGTAAACCTAACGACAATGACACTGTGAAGTGTTATAATTCCCATTTATGAGAAGAGAGAACTAAACCTCAGATTTAGCAGTTTGCTCCTAATGACATAGTTTTTTTTAATGTTTTTATTTATTTCTGAGAGAGAGAAAGAGAGAGAGAGAGAGAGAGAGAGAGAGACAGCGTGAGCAGGGGAGGGTCAGAGAGAGAGGGAGATACGGAATCTGAAGCAGGCTCCAGGCTCTGGGCTAGCTGTCAGCACAGAGCCTGACGTGGGGCTCAAATCCACGAACCATGAGATCATGACCTGAGCTGAAGTCAGACGGTTAACCAACTGAGCCACCTAGGTGCCCCCATAATGACATAGTTTGAAATGATAGACTGCATTTTGATATCAAGTCTTTTTAACTCCAAGGGACCTGTTCTTATCTATCACGCTTTATACATTGAAATCAGATATTTCAGGTCAAACATTAGCTTTAAAATTTGAATTATTGTGTTAATATTTTATAATTGGTCAGACTGGTAATTGTGAAATTTTCCCTTAATTTTTTATGTAGAAACAGAACCATGTACATTTCCACAGTATCACTTTGCAATAGCTTAATGTATTTTAGTCTGAAGGTAATAGAAAATCTTGAATGTCAGTACTTTTCCAAAGCTATAGAATGAATTACTTAGAAAAGTAGTATGGCCAACACGTAGAAGAGAGAATTAAGAGTAAGGTTATAGTTCTAGAACTACACAAATCCTCAGAAGTCAAATGAGGGAAGGGATGTTATAAGAAATTAGTGACATCAATGAAAAGGGTACAGTTCTATTTGTGAAGAAAAGAAACAGGTTAGTAAAAAAACAAAAAAAATGGTGGAATAATTTCCAGACACACCCTGACACAGGCTGGAGAAAATGTCCATTAATTAATTGTCTGCATGATCTCCCGCATTTCTATTGGTATACATAATTTCATAGTTCTAAATCAAGGTTTCATGATTAATTTTTCCTGAAGTGTTCTTTTCTGAGACTGGAAAAAGAAGGTACTTACAGAATTGAGACTTTGCATAAACATTATGGAGTCCTTTGCAGTCTGGGATTTTTCTGGGATGAATGTACATTTTGCTTCATACAGACCTGTCAGTGAGTCGCGCCTGCATGGCCTTGTTATACAGCTGCCTCCCTGACATTCCTTGAAAACCACATTAATGCCAGTAATATGAGTTGAACATCTATGATGAAAGAATTAAATTATATATATATATGAAGACCAGAAATCATGAAAAAAGATTAACATCCTAAAATCTTTCCTTAATGATAATTGTTATAGATCATAGACACATTTCATTTTGACAAAAGTAGGCACGCTGTTCTACCCCTATTTACAATTGGTAACAAGAACAATGGTGCCAATTCATATTTATTAACATTCATTGCTCACTAATGTGATCAATAAGTCTATTATCCATGTGACCTTGAGTTAAAAATAATTCCTAAGCTTTAGGGATGTTGTAAAGATTAAATGAGTTAAGAGATATAAAGGAGTTGCTTCGTAGTAGGAATGATAGAGTCAACATTATGCTGAAAACCCTCTTAAATTTCTATGTATGAAACAAACACACACACAAATATTGCTATATAGATGTATGCATACATGCATGTAAACCATATATACAAAACCACATGTGGTTTTGTGTTTATAGCATCTTGCAATTTACATTTTGAAAACCACTGAGCTAGATTGAAGGAAGAAATAAAAATAAACCCTACATGGAAATGCTTGTCCATTCAAACCATTTAGTCTTTATGATAAGTAAAATAATTGTGAAGTCCTTGGCAAGGAGTAGGAGGTGGGGTATGGGTAAAAGATTCTACAGAGTGCCTGTTTATCTGTAGTATTTACTTACTTTTATTCTGCATTAATATTAAGTGTCATGATATTAATCTACTTAGATATATTTTTTGGTATTGCAAGGATTAAGGAGATGGTGAATCATATATTCCAAGATGGTTAGCTCTAGAGTAAGCCTGAAAATTAAACTTATGCTGCCTCAAAATGCCTGACACACAGTAGGAGTTTGTATCTTTTTTTATGACCGATAAAAAAAAAACCTCATTTTTCATTGATGTATCAAAAATTTGTTGTTTGATACATTCTTTGTTTACCTTTACTTTCCTTTGTACCAATCCCAAGGCTAGGGAATTAAAAAAAGAGTCCTCGAGGATATTAAAGTCTGGTGTGGAAACTAAAATTACCCAGACCACTGCTACTCAGTGTGACAGAAACCCATATGTACTGCTTGAGGACACTTTCACATATAACCCCAAATTCAGGGAGAGGAAAAAGGCACTTGGGAAAAAAAAGTTTAGATAAGGGAGGTGGTGTGCAGAGGAGTTGCATAGCATGGGAACCTCCTCTGCATGAGAAACCAGTCAGCTTAATAGGGATTAAAGAAACAACATGAAGGCTATGGGGAGATGCATGTTTCTCTCACACCTCTTTTCTCTAATATGTTTTTTATCCCAAAGACTTATTTCCAATTACATTGACTTCTATTGTTCTTTAATACACCTTAAACACTCCATGTTTAAATATCTCATCTATTTATTAATAAGACCTGTCTAAATCTACCCAGATTATATATTTAAAGAATTTAATAATAATAATGATGATAATAATAATTTATTTATGTTTGAAAAGTCATTCACTCACTTATCTGTATGAAAAATACTTTTTTAGTTCAAGATTAAATGAAAAACAAAATATATATAACATGAAGCTGTAGTAGGTTAATTGATTTCAGTGAAACAGATTCACCTTAAAGAGCTTTGAATCAAATGGAATAAAAGATTGGGAAAGATAAAAGATCAGGTAGGAACTTGAACTCCAGTTCTCAAATACCTCAATGTTTAGGCTACAACTTTTTCCTTTGTTCTCTGGTAATAACATATTTTAGTACAATCCCATGAATACTGAAATGAGTCCCAATTCCTGATAGATCTTGATTCCAAGGTAGAATCCCCAGAAATAGTTGGGCATATACATAGTGGGGCAGGTTGGATATTGCAATTAACTATATGACCATTCAACCAATGAGATAGCCTTTGTTTGCCAAGTATAGAAAATTTAAAAGTCATACATAAAAAGTTTTGAAAACACATTTGTTCAATACAATGATACCTTGTTGCTTCAATAGTGTTCCTTCTGGAAATATAGAATGGCCGGTCCACATTATACTCATCAAATATTCCCCATCGGAGATGGGCCCACTCATGGACAAACACTCTGCCTACGAGAGAATATTGCCACTTATAAATTTATATTTATAATATTTTAACAGCGTCCATCTAATTTTTGTCTCCCTGCCCCATATCCTTAGCATCATTGAGTCAAAGAAGTTTAGAAATTGACACCATTCATTAGGTCAAAAATGTTGAAATGGGTTACTATCAATGAATGACTAAATTTATTATTAAACAGACACATACACAAAGAAGTATAATTATGTTAAACATAGATACTATATTTCCAGACAAAGGTGTTAATTATTACTTATTTCTCTCTTTTTAATTCTTTAAAAATATCATTAATCATAGTGTTATATTTTTTTCCATTGGAAATACAAGTAGAAGAATGAAATAGATATCCCTACCTCGGGACCCATAGATAGGCAAATTATTAGTCAACAAGAAGTTTGGTGTAAAATGTATATACTGTCCTTTTTCCCCACATTGTCCATACTGAAGTGTATAGGGATCATCTCCATATTTTAGGTAAGGATTAGCAACTATGACATCTGCCTAAAAAGCAGAACAAACCAAACATCACAAGAGCAATAGAAACAAAGATTTCTTCTATCTCAATTAAGACAGGAATATTTCTTTTTTTAAAAAATATTTTTTAACTTTTATTAATTTTTGAGACAGAGAGAGAGCACGAGCTGGGGAGGGGCAGAGAGAGAGGGAGACACAGAATCTGAAACAGGCTCCAGGCTCTGAGCTGTCAGCACAGAGCCCAATGAGGCCCTCGAACCCATGGACGATGAGATCATGACCTGAACCGAAGTCAGACGCTTAACCAACTGAGCCACCCAGGCGCCCCAAGACAAGTAATATTTCTAATTTAATTACTAAAGTAGCGATTAGGAATTAATAAAAAAAATTATGAGTATTAATTTTTAGGAAGCACAGGAAGAAAAAAGCAGTGTAAGAGCTAGATAAAATACTCTACCTGGTCATATGATTCTTGTTTTGGCATTAGGTACTCAGGTTTTGACTTCCAGGTCATTGGAATTAGAATGCTTACATTCCTGAAATAAAGTCTTCGTTTGGTGGCATGAAATAGGTAAGTAGAAGCTTCGCTTACCATTTCCTGATGAAATTAAAAATATATGTGGTAACAATTTCACAGTGAAATAAGCATGAAAGTGTACATACAAACAAGAAGAAGCACATCTAAGCTCCCTTTCTCCAAATATTTTGACAAAGACTAATTGAAAAATATGTTGAATTTAACTCTTTATCTTTTTAATTTGTAAACTCCTCATTTTCATATACTCAAAAATCAATGCTATTTTCTACCTATCTAGACCTATATTCACTGTTATGGATTGGAGAAGGAAATAAGAGTTCTGGGTGGGATATAAAGGTGACAAAAGATGGAGGCTGTTGGCAAGTTGCTTATTTAATCAAAGTGAGGTGTTTATAATTGGGTTGAAAGGTTCAAGCTTAGTAAATTTTATACTTGTTAATTGAAAAAAAAACTTGGCTAGATTTATTTTGTGTGGCTTTTATTCAACAAGGGTAATAATTTACCTCATAGGGATATTGAGAAGATCAAAGGGATAGTATATATTAAAATGCTATATATATATTATATATAGTATATATTAAAATGCTATATATTATATATAGTATAATAAAATGCTATATATATTATACTGAATAATCCAAATAAAATTAATAAGTAAATCAACTTCAAAAAATATGCAATAAATTCTTCAAAATCAAATGCATCAGTTTTTTAATTTTTTTAGAGTTGAACAAGTATGAAAACTGAAAAAGTGTATAATGAGATCTAGCACTTCAGTGCAGGTTAGCTATTTAAACAAAAAAGTAATTTTATAAAGTTATAAAGGCAAAATTTGGAAAGAATTCTCTTCCAGCTCTTAAGTCTTTCTGTTAGTTTAACGAGTTGAAAAAATATTGTAGTTTGGCTTTTTAATAATTTATTAGGGGAATGACTAATACTATTAATATATGAAAAATACTTAAACTAAGGAGATATTGATCTTGACAGTTTAGATACATATTACATAAATGATGACTATTTTCAAAGCAATTTTGGAAAGTTACAACTCTGTGCAAGCATGTGTATATGTCATAGAAACATGGATGGAAAATACTTACTGAAATAAAAATAAGTGGATAATAAAATTTTCTTTCTTACCTTTATGTTTTGAATGAGTTTTTCATCTTCTGGTACACTAGGGTTAATAGCAATGACGATGCCATCATATCCATTATTATTTAAATTTATCATTGAGCTTTTCATTCCAGGCAAGAGATGGAAAGCTAGGAATAGAATAACACACAGACTGAGCACCATTTTTGCACATTACAATAAATCTTGTGTAAATGCAAGGAGAGTATTTATGTATCTCCTTAACTCAGGAATTTGAATGTAGCCCAAAATATTTGCATGAATATGACATGGTGAATTACTAAAATATATTGATGAACTTCCTTATTCTACTTCCTTATTCTAAAGATTAAAGTTGTTAAGTAGCAATGGGGATTATGCTGAACACATTTATCATAATTTCTATGACAGTTAAAGTCTTAAGTATTCACTGAATTGTGTAATTCTTTAGAATTGTGTAGTTGTTATTCTCGTTATGGTAATCCTCATCATCAAGAGATTGTCAAGTCCTGGGATCTTTTTCCAGAAAAACACTCTACAGAAGGATGAGGAAGTGAAATAAAAAGCACCAGGAAAGAGCCAATGAAAAATGTGTATTTAAAAAAAGGAAACAAAACAAAAAACAAATGAAGGAACTGGAGAGGGAGTGGCAGTGAATTAGGGTCTACATTCTTCCTTTAGATGGGAGTGATACAATCAGTGGTCAGAGATAACTATGGGTCAAGAGGAAAATGTATTTTTTGGTTACCTTCTGTGATGACTACTTGTGTATCTGAGTTTTCAAGTAGCACTGAATGCTTTAAGTCTTATATAACTTGACAATTTAATGTGCTTTAATTAAGAGTTCTCTTTTGGACTAAACACAAATCTGCCAATGTTCCGTAGTTTAAAATAATTGTACACATAGCATTGTGAGCTGGCTTTGGAGTCAGATGAATCTAAGCCTAACTGTTGCCTCGGTCACTGACAGGCACTTGATCCTTAATAAGAGGTGTGGCTCTTTGGAAAGCACTTCATACAAGACTCCTGGCACCTAATGAGCACTCACTAAATATTATCCATTATTATTAAACATTATATATTATATTATGAATACAAAGCTGCTTTTTTTNCACATAGCATTGTGAGCTGGCTTTGGAGTCAGATGAATCTAAGCCTAACTGTTGCCTCGGTCACTGACAGGCACTTGATCCTTAATAAGAGGTGTGGCTCTTTGGAAAGCACTTCATACAAGACTCCTGGCACCTAATGAGCACTCACTAAATATTATCCATTATTATTAAACATTATATATTATATTATGAATACAAAGCTGCTTTTTTTAATTTTTTTTTTAATAGTTTATTGTCAAATTAGTTTCCACATAACACTCAGTGCTCATCCCCACAAGTGTCCTCCTCCATGCCCATCCCCCCTCCCCCCCCATCCATCAGTCCTCAGTTTTTGTCAGCATTCAAGAGTCTCTCATGGTTTGC
>NW_027533089.1:15296052-15335529 GCF_008692635.1 Crocuta crocuta
CCTCCCGTTTTGGTTTTATTTTTCAGTATTACTTTGGCTATTCGGGGTCTTTTGTGGTTCCATACAAATTTTTGGATAGTTTGTTCTAGTTTTGAGAAGTATGCTGGTGCAATTTTGATTGGGATTGCATTGAATGTGTAGAGTGCTTTAGGTAGTAATGACATCTTAACTATATTTATTCTTCCTATCCATGAGCATGGAATGTTTTTCCATTTCTTTGTGTCTTCTTCAATTTCCTTCATAAGTTTTCTATAGTTTTCATCATATAGAATGAATACAAAGCTTCTTATAAATTTTTGCCAATTATGTTCGGTGTTTTCATTGAATTCTTTTGTAAAACTTTATATATAGTCTTCCAGTGTTTAACTGGGGAATAAAAAGTCTCTGAGCTTATTCCAAAAAGACTAGAATAGGGAATGTCAGAAGTGAAACTATAAGCTCAATGGAATGTTCTTCAACAATCTGCATCTATTGACAATGTCCTTTCCTTGCCAGTCAAGCTTAGACGTGTCTCAGCCATAAATCTTCTCAAGTCATCTGCATTAGAAGTAATCTTTCCTTCAGGGCACTTGGGTGCCTCAGTCAGTTAAGTGCTTACATCTTGATTTTGGCTCAGGTCATGATCTCATGATCCATGAGATTGAGCCCCTGTGCTGACAGCACAGAGCCTGCTTAGGATCATCTCTTGCCCTCTCTCTCTGCCCCCTCTTGCTCATGTGTGCACCCTCCCTCTCCAAATGAATACGTAAACAAAAAATGGAAGTAATCTTTCTTTTGTACTCATTTAAGACACTTATTACATACTACTTGTATTGTAATACTACTTGTATTGCATTTGTCATTATTAAGATACATAGTGTACCTTTGTGTGCATGTAAACTCCTTGGAGGAAAGAGCTTTCTTCCTCTTCCTCCTCCTCCTCCTCTTCTTCTTCTTCTTCTCCTTCTTCTTCTTCTTCTTCTTCTTCTTCTTCTTTCTTCTTTCTTCTTTCTTCTTTCTTCTTTCTTCTCCTTCTTCTCTCCCAGTCTGAATTTTCTTTTTTTTTGTCATACATTTTATTTATTTATTTTACAAATAGTTTATTGTCAAATTAGTTTCAACATAACACCCAGTGCTCATCCCCACAAGTGCCCTCCTCNTTAAAGTCTGGGATGGAGCCAGTCTGATTTTTCTATACTGTAAAATGCAGACAGTAATACCCATCTGGAAGGAATGTTGTGGAAGTTGAATGAAATAACATGTATAAAAGTACTTATGTGTACAAGTGCCTGGTAAGTAGTAGGCCTTTAATTAATATTTATACCTTGCTTTTCATTATACCTTTTGTTTCTTTTCAATTTTTTATTTAAATTCTAGTTAGTTAACATGTAGTACAATATTGGTTTCAGAAGTTGTATTTTATGATATACCCAGTGCTCAACATAAAGGAGCCCTCAATAAATATAAAAGAATTGAGATCATACCATTCACACTTTCAGATCATAATGCTATGAAACTTGAAATCAACGACAGGAAAAAGGCTGGAAAACCTCCAAAAACATGGAGGTTAAAGAACACCTACTAAAGAACAAATGGGCCAATCAGGCAATTAGAGAAGAAATTTTAAAATATATGGAAACAAATGAAAATGAAAATACAACAATTCAAACTCTATGGGATGTGGCAAAGGCAGTCCTAAGAGGAAAATACATTGCACTCCAGGCCTATTTCAAGAAAGTAGAAAAAGCACAAGTACAAAATCTAACAGTGCACCTAAAGGAACTAGAAGGACAGCAACAAGAGCACCCCAAACCCATTAGGAGAAGAGAAATAATAAAAATCAGGGCAGAAATAAACAATATAGAATCCAAAAAACAGTTGAACAGATCAATGAAACCAAGAGGTGGTTGTTTGAAAAAATAAAATTGACAGACCACTAGCCAGGCTTCTCAAAAAGAAAAGAGAGAACATCCAAATAGACAACATCATGAACAAAATGGACTTTTTACAGTCAGTCCCTCAGATATACAAGCAATTATCAGGGAATATTATGAAAAATTATATGCCAACAAACTGGACAACTTAGAAGAAATGGACAAATTCCTAAACACACTCACTACCAAAATTCACACAGGAAGAGATAGAAAATCTGAACAGATCCCTAACTAGTGAAGAAATTGAATCAGTTATCAAAAACCTCCCAACAAAGAAGAGCCCTTGGCCAGATGGCTTCCCTGGGGAATTCTACCAGACATTTAAGTCAGAGTTAATTCCCATTCTTCTCAAGCTATTCCAAAAAATAGAAATTGAACGAAAACTTCCGGACTCATTCTACAAAGCCAGCATCACTTTGATTCCCAAGCCAGACAGAGACCCAGCAAAAAAAAGAGAACTATAGACCAATATCCTTGATGAATACTCAATAGGGTATCAATAGATCCAGGAAAAACATTTGACAAACTATAGCATCCCTTCTTAATAAAGACCCTCAAGAAAGTTGGCATAGAAGGAACTTACTTAAACATCATAAAAGGCATCTATGAGAAGCCCTCAGCTAACATCATCCTCAGTGGGGAAAAACTGAGAGCTTTCCCCCTGAGATCAGGAATACGAAAGGGATGTCCACTTTCACCACTGTTGTTTAACATACTGCTAGAAGTCCTAGCATCAGCAATCACACAACAAAAGGACATAAAAGGCATCAGAATTGGCAAAGATGAAGTCAAACTTTCACTTCTGCAGATGACAGGATACTCCACATAGAAAACATGACAGACTCCACCAGGAGCCTACTAAAACTGATCCACGAATTCAGCAGAGTTGCAGGGTACAAAATCAACATAGAGAAACTGGTTGCATTTTTTTTTTTTTTTTTTTTTGGGTTTTCTTTTTTTTTTTTTTTTTTTTAGGATTTTTTTTTTTTTTTTTTTTTTAATAGTTTATTGTCAAATTAGTTTCCACATAACACTCAGTGCTCATCCCCACAAGTGTGGTTGCATTTTTATACACCAATAATGAAGCAACAGAAAGAAGTCAAGAAACTGATCCCATTCTCAATTGCACACACACGCAAAAAAAAACAAAAACAAAAACAAAAACAAAAAAACCGTAAAATACCTACGAATAAACCTAACCAAGGATACAAGAGATCTGTATGNGAGAAGAGGAAAATAGTTGGGAAGAGGGCGGGAGACAAACCATGAGAGACCTTGAATGCTAAGAACAAACTGAGGGCTGATGTGGGTGGGGGAAAAGGGAAGAGGGGTGATGGGCATGGAGGAGGGCACTTGTTGGGATGAGCACTGGGTGTTATATGGAAACAAACTTGACAATAAACTAAGGGCAAAAAAATACTCAGTCCTCATAACAAGTGCCCTCACTAATATCCATCACCCATCTAGCCCATTCCCCACTACCTACCTCTCTCCATCAACCTTCAGTTTGTTCTCTATCTTTAAGAGTCTCTTATAGTTTGTTTCTTACTCTCGCTCTTTCCACCCCTCCTATATGCTCATCTGTTTGTTTCTTAAATTCCAAATATGAGTGAAATCCTGTGGTATTTGTCTTCCTCTGACTGTCTTATCTCGCTGAGCAAAATACATTTGCCGGGAGCTGAACCGGCCTCTCTGGATGGCAATCACGGCAAGGAAGTGACAATATTTGCAGCTGCTCCCATGAGAAATGAAAACTGGTATCTCCTTCTACTACTACTGGCTCATGTTGGATATAAGCCTACTGGTATTGACCAGGCCTCCCAATATTCCGTATCAGACCCATATTCTGAATACAGATACCTCATAAGGAAAAGCATATTCCTGCCTTTACAAAAGAGACTTTAGATGAAAGCTCTATGGGCGATTGTCAAAAGACTCTTCCTATGGGCCTTGCAGACCCAAGGCTTAGATAATAGTGGGGGTTAAGAACACAAGAGTTACAATTGAGCCTGGCCCCGAGACAAAGAGCCTATTTTGGGGTTAAGAGCAGAACATAGCTACTACATATATCTTTGCTAATTGGTAAAGCATAGCAGTCCCTTCCTCAAGGCCTGCATTCCATAAACACCCTCCCTTACACTGGCAGCTGGGATGAGGATAGATAAGAGTAGCTAAAACATAAACCCAGGTACAAAGACTGACAATTTAGGGCCCCCATGTTAGTTTCCACAAATAAACCAATTCAGAAAGATTTATCTTCTTGAGGGCCAGACAGAATAACTCCTAGCTTATCTATATACAATTTAACTTGTATGTTATGCTGTTTTTCACTAAGAACATTCTGTTAATTGATATCACAAAAGGCCTCCCATTGTAAGAAATTCCTTTCTATGACTTCATCTTGTTGCTGAACCTTAAAATAAAGATAACCAAAACCGAAAGGATAGAGATGCCTGCCTGGTGATCAGAAAGAATCTCGGGGCTCTCTCATTCTCTTTTGCCAACACCGTCCATCCTTCAGGGACCCCTGGACCTGTCAGAGCTGGCGTGGCCTCCGACATACATTCTAGCTCCATCCACATTATTGCAAATGGCAAGATTTCATTCTGTTTGATGACTGAGTAATATCCCAGTGTGTGTGTGTGTGTGTATACACACACATATGTATATTCCATGGTGTGTGTGTGTGTGTATGTATGTGATATATATATCACATACCACATCTCCTTTATCCATTTGTCAGTTGATAAACACTTGAGCTCTCTTCAGTGTTTGACTTTTGTTGATAATGCTGCTATAACATTGGGGCACATGTACCTCTTCAAATCTGTATTTTTGTATCCTTTGACTAAATACATAATAGTGCATTTGCTGGATCATAGGGTAGCTCTATTTTTAACTTTTTGAGGAAACTATACTGTTCTCCAATGTGGCTGCACCAGTTTGCATTCCCACCAACAGTGAAAGAGGTTTTTTTATTCTCCATATCCTCACCAACACCTGTTGTTTCTTAGGTTGTTAATTTTAGCCATTCTGACAAGCGTGATGTGGTATCTCATCATGGTTTTGATTTGTATTTCCCTGATGATGAATGATCTCGAGCATCTTTGCATGTGTCTGTCAGCCATATGGATCTCTTCTTTGAAAAAATGTTTACTCATGTCCTCTGCCCATTTCTTCACTGGATTATTTGTTTTTTGAATGTTGAGCTTGATCAGTTCTTTATAGATTTTGATAGTAACCTTTATCTGATATGTCATTTGCAAATATCTTCTCTCATTCTGTAGGCTGTCTTTTAGTTTTGTTGATTGTTTCCTTCGCCGTGCAGAAGGTTTTTATCTTGATGAAGTCCCAACTATTCATTTTTGCTTTTGTTTCTCTTGCCTTTGTGAGGTTTAGTAAGAAGTTGCTCTGACTGGGGTCAAAGAGGGTGCTGCCTGTGTACTCCTCTGGGATTTTAATGGTTTTCTGTCTCACATTTAAGTATGTCATCATTTTGAATTTATTTCTGTGTATGGTATAAGAAAGTGATCCAGTTTCATTCTTTTGCATGTCAGCATCCAGTTTTCCCAACACCATTTGTTGAAAAGAATGTCTTTTTTTCTCACTGGATATTGTTTCCTGCTTTGTCAAAGATTAGTTGACCATGTAGTTGTCGGTCCATTTCTGGGTTTTCTGTTCTGTTCCATTGGTCTATGTGTCTGTTTTTATTCCAGTACCATACTGTCTTGATGACTACAGCTTTGTAATATAGTTTGAAGTCTAGAATCTTGATGCTTCCAGCTTTGTTTTTCCTTTTCAGGATTGCTTTGGCTATTGAGGGTATTTGTGGTTCCATACAAATCTTAGAATTATTCTAGCTCTGTGAAAAATGCTGGTAGTATTTTGATAGGGATTGCATTAAATGTATAGATTGATTTGGGTAGTATAGACATATTAAATATTTTTTTAATGTGTATTTTTGAGAGAGAGAATAGCGGTGGGGGGGGGGCAGAGGATCTGAAGTGGGCTCTGTGCTCACAGCAGAGAACCTGATGCGGAGCTCAAATTCACAAACTGTGAGATCATGACCTGAACCGAAGTCAGATGCTTAACTGACTTTGCCACCCAGGTGCCCCAACATTTTAACAATGTCTTTTCTTCCAATCCATGAGCATAGAATGCTTTTCCAATTCTTTGTGTCCTTCTGAGTTTCTTTCATAAGTGTTACATAGTTTACAGAGTACAGACCTTTTATCCCTTTGGTTAAACTTATTCATATGTATCTAATTGTTTTTGGTGAAATTACAAATGGGATTGATTTCTTGATTTCTTTTCTTGCTGCTTCATTGTTGGTGTATAGGGATGCAACCAATTTCTCTATGTTGATTTTATACCTGCAACTTTGCTGAATTCATGTATTAGTTCTAGCAGTTTTTTGGTGGAGTCTATTGGGTTTTCTACATAGAGTATCATGTCGTCTGCAAATAGTGAAAGTTTGGCTTCCTCCTTGCTGATTTGGATGTCGTTTATTTTTTGTTTGATTGCTGAAGCTAAGACTTCCAGTACTATGTTAAATAGTAATGATGAGAGTAGCCATCCTTGTTTTGTTTCTGACTATAGGGGAAAGGCCCTCCATTTCCCCCTGTTTAGGATGATATTAGCTATGGGTCTTTTGTACATGGCCTTTATGGTGTTGAGGTATGTTTCATCAATCCCTACCTTATTGAGGATTTTATAAAAAATGGTTGCTGTATTTTGTCAAATGGTTTTTCTGCATCTATTGAGAGGATCATATGGTTCTTATCCTTTTATTTATTTATTTGCTTTTTAAAAAGTTTTTATTTTAATTCCAGTTAGTGACATACAGTGTTATATTAGTTTCAGGTATACAATATACTGATTCAACAGTTTTTTACATCAGCTGGTACTCATCACAACAGGTGTACTCTTACTCCCCATCATCTATTTCAGCCATCTCCCCACTCCTGTCCCTTCCAGTAACCATCATTTTTTTCTCTATAATTAAGAGTCTGCTTCTCTCTCTCTCTCTCTCTCTCTGGCTCTCCCCCCCCCCCTTTGTTTGGTTTCTTAAATTCCACATCTGAGTGAAATCATATGGTATTTGTCTTTCTTTGACTTATTTCATTTAGCATTGTATTCTCTAGCTCCATTCGTGTGGTTACAAATGCTAAGAATTCATTCTTTTTTAATGGCTGAATAATATTACACTTTATGTAGACACACATATATCACATCTCCTTTATTCCATTATGGATGGACACTGGAATGCTTCTATATCTTGGCTGTTGTAAATAACGGTACTAGAAACATAGAGGTGCATGTATCCTTTCAAATTAGTGTTTACCCAGCCGTGTGATGGCTGCATCATAGTGTAGTTCTATTTTTTTTTTAAATATAGTTTATTGTCAGGTTAGCTAACGTGCAGTGTATACAGTGTGCTCTTGGCTTTGGGAGTAGTTTCCCATGATTCATCGCTTATATACAACATCCAGTGCTCATCCTAACACGTGCCCTCCTCAGTGCTCATCCCCATTCTCCCCTCCCCCACCCCTTGCCATCAACCCTCAGTTTTTTTTTCTCTGTATTTAAAGGTCTCTTGTGGTTTGCCTCCCTCTCTGTTTGAAACCATTTTCCCCCTTCCCTTCCCCCATGGGCTTCTGTTAAGTATCTCAAATTCCACAAATGAGTGAAAACATATGATATGTGTCTTTCTCTGACTTATTCCACTTAGCATAATACCCTCTAGTTCCATCCACGTTGTTGCAAATGGCAAGATTTCATTCTTTTTCATTTCCAAGTAGTATTACATTGTATATATAAACAACATCTTCTTTATCCATTCATCAGTTGCTGGACATTTTGGCTTTTTCCATAATTTGGCTATTGTTGAAAGCACTGCTATAAACATTGGGGTATATGTGCCCCTATGAATCAGAACTCCTGTGTCCTTTGGATAAATTCCTAGTAATGCTATTGCTGGATTGTAGGATAATTCTATTTTTAAATTTTTTGATGAACCTCCACACTGTTTTCCAGAGCAGCTGCACCAGTTTGCATTCCTACTAACAGTGCAAGAGGATTCCTGTTTTTCCACATCCTTGCCAACATCTGTTGTTTCCTGTTAATTTTAGCCACTCTGACAGGTGTGAGATGGTATTTCAGTGTGGTTTTGATTTGTATTTCCCTGATGAGGAGTGATATTGAGCATTTTTTCATATGTCTGTTGGCCATCTCAATGTCTTTTTTGAAAAAATGTCTATTCATGTCTTCTGCACATTTCTTCACTAGATTATTTGTTTTTCAAGTGTTGAGTTTGGTAAGTGATTTATAGATTGTGGATACTAACCCTTTATCCGATATGTCATTTGCAAATATCTTCTGTCATTCTGTCAGTTGCCTTTTAGTTTTGTTGCTTGTTTCCTTCACTGTGCAGAAGCTTTTTATGGTGATGAGGTCTCAATAATTCATTTTTGCTTTTATTTCCTTGCCTTCGGAGATGTGTTGAGTAAGAAGTTGCTGCAGCTGAGGTCAAAGAGCTTGTTGTCTGTTTTTTTCCTCTAGGGTTTTGATGGTTTCCTGTCTCACACTTATATCTTCCATCCATTTTGAATTTATTTTTGTGTATGGTCTAAGAAAATGGTCCAGTTTCATTCTTCTGCATGTTGCTGTCCAGTTCTCCCAGCACCATTTGCTAAAGAGACTCTTTTTTTCATTAGATTTTCTTTCCTACCTTGCAAAAGATTAGTTGGCCATACATTTGTGGGTCCACATAAGGGTTCTCTATTTTATTCCGTTGGTCTATGTGTCTGTTTTTGTGCCAATACCATACTGTCTTGATGATTACAGCTTTGTAGTAGAGGCTAAAGTCCGGAAATGTGATGTCTCCTGCTTTGGTTTTCTTTTTCAGGATTGCTTAGGCTATTTGGGATCTTTTTGGTTCCATACAAATTTTAGAATTGTTGTTCTAGCTCTGAGAAGAATGCCAGTGCAATTTGGATTGGGATTGCATTGAATGTGTATATTTCTTTGGGTTGTGTTGACATTTTAATAATATTTGTTCTTCCAGTCTATGAACATGGAATGCTTTTCCATTTCTTTGTGTCTTTTTCAATTTTCTTGGCAAGTATTCTATAGTTTTCAGCATACAGATCTTTTATATCTTTCATTAGATTTATTCCTAGGTATTTGATGGTCCTTGATAGAATTGTAAATGGTATCAATTTCTTGATTTCTCTTTCTGTTTCCTCATTATTGGCGTATAGAAATGCAACTGATTTCTGTACATTGATTCTGTATCCTGTGACTTTGCTGAATTCATGTATCAGTTCTAGCACCTTTTTGGTGGAGTCTTTCTGGTTTTCCATATACAGTATCATGTCATCTGCAAAAAGTGAAACGTTGACTTCTTCTTTGCCAATTTGGATGCCTTTTATTTCATTTCATTGTCTGATTGCTGAGGCTAGATTTTCCAACACTATGTTAAACAACAGTGGTGAGAGTGGACATCCCTGTCTTGTTCCTGATCTCAGGGGAAAGCTCTCAGTTTTTCTCCATTGAGGGTGGTATTAGCGATGGGCTTTTCATATATGGCTTTTATGGTGTTAAGGTATATTCCTTCTATCCCAACTTTCTTGGGAGTTTTTATTAAGAACCCTTATTAAGAAAGGCTGCTGTATTTTGTCAAATGCTTTTTCTGCATCTATTGATGAGATTACGTGGTTGGTTCTTTTCCTTTCTTTCACTAATGTGATATATCCCATTGATTGTTTTGCAAATAACGAACCAGACTTGCAGCCCAGGAATGAATCCCACTTGATCATGGTAAATAATTCTTTTGATACACTGTTGAATTTGATTTGCTAGTATCTTGATGAGACTATTTGCATCCATGTTCATCAGTGATATTGGCCTGTAATTCTCCTTTTTAGTGGGGTCTCTGTCTGGTTTGGGAATCAAGGTAATGCTGGCTTCATAGAATGAGCCTGGAAGCTTTCCTTCCATTTCTATTTTTTGGAATAGCTTGAGAAGGATAGGTGTGAACTCTGCTTTAAATGTGTGGTAGAATTCCCCGGAAGCCATCTGGCCCAGGACTCTTATTTTTGGGAGATTTTTGATAACTGATTCAATTTCTTTGCTGGTTATGGGTCTGTTCAAATTTTCTATTTCTTCCCATTTGAGTTTTGGTAGTGTGTGGGTGTCTAGGAACTTGTTCATTTCTTTCAGGTTGTCCAATTTGTTGGCATATAATTTTTCATAGTATTCTCTAATAATTGTTTTTATTTATGTGGTAGTGGTTGTGATCTCTCCTCTTTCCTTTGTGATTTTATCTATTTGGTTCCCTCTCTTTTTGAGAAGTCTGGCTAGGGTTTTATCAACTTTGTTTATTTTTTCAAAAAACTACATTTTAGATTTATTGCTTTGTTTTGTTTTGTTGGATTCTATATTGTTTATTTCTGCTCTAATCTTTATTATTTCTTTTCTTCTGTTGGCTATGGGGTTTTTTTTTTTTTTGCTGTTCTGCTTCTAGTTCCTTTAGGTGTATGGTTAGGCTTGTATTTGGGGTTTTTCTTGTTTCTTGAGGTAAGCCTGGATTACAAAATATTTTCCTCTTAGGACTGCCTTTGCTTCATCCCAAAGGGTTTGGATTGCTGTGTTTTCATTTTCATTTTCTTTCATATCTTTTTAAATTTCTTCTCTAATTGCCTTGTTGGCCCTTTTATTCTTTAGTAAGATGTAGTTTCACTTCCATGCATTTGGAGGCTTGCCAAATTTTTTCTTCTGGTTGATTTCAGGTTTCATAGCATCATGATCTGAAAATATGCATCGTATGATCTCAGTTCTTTTATATTTTTTGAGGGCTGTTTTCTGACCCAGTGTGTGATATATCTTGGAGAATGTTATGTGTGCATTCAACAAGAATGTGTGTTCTGCTACTTTTGTATGAAAAGTTCTGAATATATCTTTCAAGTCCATTTGGTCCAGTGTATCATTCAAAGCCATTGTTTCTTTATTGGTTTTTGCCTAGATGATCTGTCCATTGCTGTAAGTGGAATATTAAAGTCCCCTCCAATTACCGTTTTATTATTGATAAGATTGCTTATGTTCGTGATTAATTGATGTAAATATTTGGTAAACTTCAAGTTGGTGACATAAACATTTTTAATTGTTAGCATTTTTGGTGTAATTATGATATAATGCTCTTCTTCATTTCTTGTTACAGTCTTTAGTTCAAAGTCTACTTTGTCTAATATAAGTATGGCTATTCCAGCTTTTTTTTGACTTCTGGTAGCATGATAGATGGTTCTTCATCCCCTCACTTTTAATCCAAAGGTGTCCTCAGGATCTTGTTTTTTTTTGTTTTTTTTTTTATCCATTGTGATACCCTATGTCTTTTGATTGGTGCATTTAGTCCATTGACATTCAGAGTTATTAATGAAAGATATGGATTTGGTGTCATTGTGTATCTGTAGGTTTCATGCTTGTGGTGATGTCTCTGGTCTTTTTTAGTCTTTGCATCATTCCACTCCCAGAGTTCCCCTTAAGGTCTCTTACAGGGCTGGTTTAGTGGTCATGAACTCCTTCAGTTTTTGTCTGTTTAGGAAAGTCTTTCTCTCTTTTTATTCTGAATGACTGCCTTGCTTGATAAAGTATTCTTGGCTGCATATTTTTCCTATTCAGCATATTGAATATTTCCTGCCACTCCCTTCCGGCCTGCCAAGTTTCAGTGGACAGGTATGCTATTACCCTTATGTGTCTACCTTTATAGGTTAAGGCCCATTTGTCCCTAGCTGCTTTCAGAATTCTCTCTTTTTCTTTGTATTTTGCCAGTTTCACCATGATATGCTGTGGAGAGCACCTCTTCTTGTTGAATTTGAAGTTAGTTCTGTGCCTCCTGGATTTGGATGTCTGCTTCCTTCCTCAGGTTAGGGAAGTTCTCAGCTATAATTTGTTCAAGTAAACTTTCTCCTTTCTCTGTCTCTTCTTTTTCTGGAACTCCTACGATATGGATAAGTCATTGAATCACTTAATTCTCTAATTTTTCCCTAATGGTCTAGTATTTTCTTATCTTTTCCTTGGCTTCATCATTTTCCATAATTTTATCTTCTATTTCACTTACTCTCCCTTCTCTACCTCTATGTTTGTTGTTAATACATCTAGTTTATTTTGTACCTCATTTACAACATTTCTTAATTCATCATGATTGTTTCTTTGTTCCTTGATCTCTGAGCAATAGATTCTCTGTTATCTTCTATGCTCTTTCCAAGCCCAGCTACTAATCTTATGACCATTATTCTAAATTCTTGATTGGATATATTGTTTATATCTGCTTTCAACAATTCTCTAGGTGTCAGTTCTTCCTGGAATTTCTTTTGAGAATTCTTCTCTTTCATCATTTTGGCTAGTTTTCTGTTCTTTATGTGTTTTAATAGCTTTTTGTGTGTCCTGCAAGCACTACCATATTAAAAAGGGGTCATACTCTGTCTAGGGCCTGGCCCTTCAGGAGATGTTTTTGGAGTGTATTTTGTGTTCTCTGTTGTTGTGACTCTGGTTGCTTTATCTTCCTACTCATAGTGCTGGTTTGGATCTTCCACCAGGTGTGCTTTGTTTTGTTCATTGAAATAACCCTGCAAAAAGTTTAAAAAGAGGGGAGGTGGTGGAAGATGTCTTATTCCATATAAAGAAATGACAGGGGTGGGGAAAAAGAAAAAAAAATGACTAGGTAGAGAATGAGAGAAACTGTATGTCTAAATCCAGAGAGAGAAGAAAATAAAGTGATACAGAAGAAGTATAAAAAGAATAGTTTAAAAATGTCTATGGCCTGCCAAGTTATCCCCATCGGGACCTGGAGATGTTTCTGTCACTCTGTAGTCCAGATTCCTGGAATTCTAAGTCTTCTGGCATTGGTACTCTGTGTTTGAGGGACAAGGGGACTTTAGATCCCCCTACTTCTCCACCATGTTGACTCCTCCTCTTTCCTTTTCTTTTATTAATGTGGTGTTATCATGTTGATTGATTTGCAAATATTGAACTAGCCCTGTATCCTAGGAATAAATCCAGCATGATCTTGGTGAATAATTCCTTTAATGTGCCGTTGGATTCGATTTGCTAGTATCTTGTTGGGAATTTTAACCATCAGGGATATTGGCCTGTAATTCTCTTTTTCAGTGGGGTCTTTGGTGTTGGAATCAAGGTGATGCTGACCTTGTGGAATAAATTTGGAAGTTTCCCCTTTCATTGCTGTTTTTTGAAGCAGTTTGAGAAGAATAGGTATTAGCTGTTCTTTAAATGTCTGGTGTAATTTCCATCTGGCCCTGGACTTTTCTTTGTAGAGATTTTTTATTCTGTTTCAATATCCTTGTTCACTAGGGGTATGTTAAAATTTTCTATTTCTTCCTGTTTCAGTTTTGGTAGTTTTCATGTTTCTAGGAATTTATCCTTTTCTTCTAGATTGCCCACTTTGTTGGCATGTAATTTTTCATAATATTCTCTTATAATTGTTTGTATTTCTGAGGTGTTGTTTGTGATCTCTCCCCCCTCATTTTGACTTTTATTTATTTGGTCCTTTCTCTTTTCTTTTTGATAAGTCTGGCTAGGGGGTTATCAATTTTATTAATTCTTTCAAGGAACCAGCTCTTAGTTTTATTGATCTGTTTTTTTGTTTTTTTGTTTCCATACCATTTATTTCACTGCTAGCATTTTGATTTCCCTTCTTTTGCTGACTTTGGGCTTTATTTGCTGTTCCTTTTCTAGTTCCTTTAGGTGTAAGGCTAGGTTTTGTATTTAAAACCTTTCTTGCTTCTTGAGGTTAGGCCTGTATTGCAATATACCTCTTAGGACTGCCTTTGCTGAATCCGAAAGGTTTTGAACTGTTGTGTTTTCCTTTTCATTGGCTTCCATGTATTTTAAAAATTTCTTCTTTAATTTCCTGGTTAACCCATTCATTCTTCGGTAGGAAGTTCTTTAACTTCCATGTATTTGTGGTCTTTACAAACTTTTCTTATGGTTGACTTCAAGTTTCGTAACATTGTGATCTCAAAATACACATGGGATGATCTCAGTCTTTTCGTACTTGTTGAGGGCTGATTTGTGACCCAATATGTGATCTTTTCTGGGGGATGTTCCGTGTGTACTTGAAAAGAGTGTGTATTCTGTTGCTTTAGGGTGGCATGTTCTGAAAATATTGTTAAGTCCATCTGGTCCAGTGTGTCATTCAAAACCATTGCTTCCTTGTTGATTTTCTGCTTAGATCATTGGTCACGTGGGTTCTACTAAGTGGGGTGTTAAATTCCCCTACTAGTATTGTATTATTAGCAGTGAGTTTCTGTATGTTTGTGATTAATTGACTTACATATTTGGATCTATCAAGTTGGGGGGCATAAATATTTACAGTTGTTAGATCTTCTTGATGACTTGATCCCTTAATTATGATAAAATGCCCTTCTTCACTTCTTGTTACAGTCTTTGGTTTAAAATCTAGTTCATCTAGGTATAAGTATGGCTATTCCAGCTTTCTTTTGGTGTCCAGTAGCATGGTAGATAGTTCTCCATCTCTTCACTTTCAATCTGCCAATATCTTTAGGGCTACAGTGAGTCTCCTGTAGGTAGTATATATGGAAGGGTCTTATTTTTTATTTTTGTTTTGTTTTGTTGTTGTTTTTTTTAATCCATTGTGATTCCCTCTCTTTTTTGTTTGGAGTATTTAGTCCATTTACGTTCAGGGTAATTATTGAAAGATATGAATTTAGTATTCATATACTAAATTGTGGAGTTGGTGCTCCTGGTGATGTTCTCTAGTCCTTTCTAGTCTTTGTTGCTTTTGGTCTTTTTTTCCCTCTACTCAAAGAGTCCTCCTTAATATTTCTTGCAGGGGTGATTTAGTGGTCACAAACTTCTTTAGTTTTTGTTTCTCTGGGAAACTGTTTCTCTTTCTATTCTGAATAACAGCCTGCTGGATAAAGTATTCTTGGCTGCATATTATTCTCATTCAGCACGTTGAATATATCCTGCCATTTCCTTCTGGCCTGCCAGAATTCTGTGGACAGATCTGTTGGGAATGTGATCTGTCTTCCCTTGTAGTTTAAGGACTTTTTTCCCTTTCTGCCTTCAGAATTCGTTCCTTTTCTGTGTATTTTGTGAATTTGACTATGATATGCCTTGGCAATGGTAGGCTTTCTTTTTTTTTTTTAATTTAAAGGGCATTCTCTGTGCCTCTTGGATTTTGATATCTGTGTCCTTCCCCAGATTATGGAAGCTTTCAGCTATAATTTGCTCAGATAAATCTTCTGCCTCGTCTTCTATCTCTTCATCTTCTGGGACTCCTATGATATCAATGCTAGTCCATTTTAATAAGTCACTGAGTTATCTCTGTTTAACTTCATGATCTATTACCATTGTTTCCCTCTTCAGCTTACTATTTTCCATAAATTTGTCTTCTGTATCACTAATTGATGCCTCTGTTTCATCCATCCTCACTGTTATGGCATTCATTTGATTTTGCATCTAGGCTATAGCATTTTTAATTTTGACCTGACTAGATTTAACTCTTATCTCTGCAGTAACTAATTCTCTAGAGTCTTCTATGCTTTTTTCAAGCCTACCTAGAATCCATATAATTGTTCTTTGAAATTTTAGTCATTTCTTCCTTGTGAGTTTGGGACCTGTGATGGGCTCCATGCTTGACATGAAGCCTACATAAAAAAAAAAAATTGTGAGAGGAACCAAACAGACATTTTTCCAAAGAAGATATACAAATGACCAAGAGGTATATGACAAGGTGTTCAACACTGCTAATCATCAGGGAAATTCAAATCAAAACCACAATGAGATATCACCTCACACCTGGTAGAATGGTTATGATGAAAAAGACAAAAGATAACAAGTGTTGGCAAGGATGTTAAGAAAAAGGAACCCTTGTGCACTGTTAGTGGGAATGTAAATTGGTGCAGCAACTATAGAAAACGTGATAGAGATCCCTGAAAAATTTATAACTACTATATGATCCAGCAATCCATATATATATAGATAGATAGATAGAGAGAGAGAGAGACAGACAGACAGACAGAGACAGAGAGCAGGCTCTCTCTCTCTCTATATATCCAATGGAAACAAAAACAGGATCTTGAAGAGATATCTGCACCACCATGTCACTGCAGCATTGCAGCATTCACAATAGCCAAGATATGGAACTAATCTATGTGTTAATCAAAGATCAATGGATAAAGAAGATGTGGGATATTTATACAATAAAATATTCAGTCATGAGAAAGAAGGAAGTCCTGCTATTTGAAACAACACAGATGGACTTTGAAGATATTTCACTAAATGAAATAAGCGAGACAAATACTGTGTGGTATCAATTGCATGTGGAATCTTATTTGTTTTTAAGTCAAAGTCATAGGAAAAGATTCCAGAAAAGCAGTTGCCAGAGTCTGAGGGATGGGGAAAACATAGATAGGTTGGTAAAAGATTACAGACTTTCAGCTTTAAGAAGTATAAGGTCTGGGGATCTGATGTATACATTGGCAACGATAGTTGATAACACTGTGTTATATAATTGAAATTTGCTTAGTAAATATAACTTGAATATTCTCATACACATACACAGAAATAAATATGTGATAAGATGAATGTGTTAGTTAACTAGATGGAGGAAATCCTTTCACAATGTGCCTGTATATTGTACCTTCATGAAGTGTACTTTAAATATCTTCAATTTTATTTGTCAATTATATCTCAACAAAGTTGAGGGGAAATAAATTGATCCATAATCCATTAAAATAGATAAGTAAATAAAACATTAATAATCAAGAGAATGTGGTATTAGTAAAATAATACATACACAAAATAATAGAATAGAAAGCCCAGACATAGACCCACACAAATATAGTCAACTAATTTTTGACAAATGTGCAAAGACAATTCGAAAGGGAAAGTACAAATAGTATTGGAAAAATTGCACAGCAATATGCAAAAACGTAATGCAATTCTTGATGCATATCATTAGATAAGGTGTTAACCTTATATAAAATTAACTCAATAATCCACCATCGATTTAAATACAAAATTTCTAGAAGAAAACAGATGACAAAATCTGTATTCCCTAGGTTTAGAGATGATTTTTCAGCTATGGCACCAAAAGCTTAATCTACAAAGGAAAAATTTAATAACTGACTTTATAAAAGTTAAAGACTTTTGCTCTGCAAAAGACACTGTTAAGAAAAAATATTTTCACATCATACATCCAAAAACTAACTTAAATTCAACAGTAAAAATATAAAAAGCTATTTAAAACTTGAGTAACAAAATATGAACTTATCTTCACCAAAGAAAACCTACAGGTACCTAATAAGCATATGAAAATATGGGCTTTTCCATTGGTAATACTACCATGATGCTCTAATGGTGATTTCTGTTTCCTCATTCCTTCTGTATTTATTAATAGCAATGCTTTGTTCTCCTCATTTTTATCCATAATCATATGAACTCAGAAATACTTATTCTTTTATTTATAATCCAATACTATCATATTCATTTATTAATGAAGTAAAATTCAGATAACTTAAAATTTACCATTGTAACCATTTTAAAGTGTAAAGCCTTAACCATACATTGGATAGGCATCCATGAAGTAAGATTTGCAATTAGAAAAACATTGTAGCCAGAGTTAATTCCAGATGCTACAGTGTCCTTAAAAACTACTGTAAGACGTATTATTTTTATTATATGTATTTTTTAATGTTTTTTAAAATTTATTTCTGAGAGAGAGAAAGACAGACAGCGTGAACAGGGCAGGGTCAGAGAGAGAAGGAGACACAGAATCCGAAGCAGGCTCTAGGCTCTGAGCTAGCTGTCAGCACAGAGCCCGATGTGGAGCTCAAACCCATGAACTGTGAGATCATGACCTGAGCTGAAGTTGGACGCTTAACCAACTGAGCCACCCAGGCACCCCATTTTTAATAATTATCTGGAATGTAAATAATTGAATCCATGCCTTTTAGTACATTCACAACATTGTGCAACAATCATCGCTATTTAATTCTAGAACATTTTCATCATGCTAGAAAGAAATTCTATGTCTATTAAGCAGTAACTTCCCATTTCCTCTCCCCTCCCCCTACTCTGCTATTGACTAATCTGCTTTCTGTCACTACAGATTTTCCTATTCTGGACATTTCATATAAATGGCGTCTTTCAATATGTGGCCTTTGGTGTCTAACTTCCTTCACTTGGCATAATGTTTTCAAGGTTCATCCATATTGTAGCACACACCAGTACTTTATAAATTTGTATGGCTAAATAATATTTCATTGTATGGATTACCACATTTTTTTTATTTTTTATTTTTATTTTTTACAAATAGTTTATTGTCAAATTGGTTTCCATACAACACCCAGTGCTCATCCCAACAAGTGCCTTCCTCCATGCCCCTCCCCCCTCCCCCCCATCCATCAGTCCTCAGTTTTTGTCAGCATTCAAGAGTCTCTCATGGTTTGCTTCTCTCCCTTTCCCCCACCATTTCCGCCCTTCTTCTCCCCCTTGTTCCTCCGTCAAGTTCCTCCTAATCCTCCTATACGTGCAAACATATGATATTTGTCCTTCTCTGCCTGACTTATTTCGCTCAGCATAACACCCTCAAGGTCCATCCATGTTGCTACACATGGCCAGATTTCATTGTTTCTCATTGCCATGTAGTATTCCATGGTATAGATAAACCACATCTTCTTGATCCATTCATCTGTTGATGGACACTTAGGCTCTTTCCATGTTTTAGCTATTGTGGAGAGTGCTGCTATGAACATTGGGGTCCATGTGCTCCTATGCATCAGCATTTCTGTATCCCTTGGGTAAATTCCTAGCAGTGCTATTGCTGGGTCATAGGGGAGTTCTATTGTTAGTTTCTTGAGGAACCTCCACACTGTTTTCCAGAGGGGCTGTACCAGTTTACATTCCCACCAACAGTGTAGGAGGGTGCCCGTTTCTCCACATCCTCACCAGCATCTCGAGTTCTCTGATTTGTTCATTTTAGCCACTCTGACTGGCATGAGGTTGTATCTCAGTGTCGTTTTGATTTGTATTTCCCTGATGAGGAGGGATGCTGAGCATCGTTTCATGTGTCTGTTGGCCATCTGGATGTCCTCTTTGGAGAAGTGTCTGTTCATATCTTCTGCCCATTTCTTCACTGGGTTGTTTGTTTTTCTGGTGTGGAGTTTGGTGAGTTCCTTATAGATTTTGGATACTAACCCTGTATCTGATATGTCATTTTCAACTATCTTTTCCCATTCCATTGGTTGCCTATTAGTTTTGTGGGTTGTTTCCTTTGCTGTGCAGGGATTACCACATTTTGTTTATCCATTCATCAATTGATGAACATTTGGTTTGTTTCCAATTCTTTAGGATAGTTTTGCTCTATATGGAATTCTTGATTGACAGTTTTTTCTTTTAGCACTTTAATAAATTTTTTAATGTTTATTCATTTTTGAGAGAGAGAGAGACAGAGCATGAGTGGGGCAGAGAAAGAGAGAGAGGGAGACACAGAATCTTAAACAGGCAGCAGGCTCTCAGCTGTTAGCACAGAGCTCAGCATGGGGCTCGAACCCACCGACCACAAGATCATGACCTGAGTTGAGTCAGATGCTTAACCAACTGAGCCTCTCATGTTCCCCTCTTTCAACACTTTAAATGTCATCTGCATTCTTTTAGCCATTATGTTTTTTTTCTTCCTTCCTTCCTTTCTTTCATTCGTTCATTTGTTCTTTCTTTTGTCCTTCCTTCCTTCCTTCCTTCCTTCCTTCCTTCCTTCTTCCTTCTTTCCTTCCTTTCTAGCCTATGGTTTCTGATGAGGAATGAGCTGTTGATCTTATTAGAAAAATCCCTTTTATATGTTGAGTTGTTTCTCTCATGCTGCTTTCAAGGACCACTCATTGTCTCTGGTTTCAGCTGTTTGATTGTAATGTGTTGCAGTGTAGATTTCTTTGAATATATCCTATTTAAGGCTCATTGGGCTTCTTGAATATGTAGATTCATATCTTTCCTCAAATTTGGGAACCAAAATTTGGAAAAATGCTGAGCATTACCTATTCTAGTTGAACATATGCATAGTCAGTTATTCAGAAAATTTATTCCTAATTATATAACCCAAAATAATGTGTGTACATATGCACTAAAAGAGTTGTAAAAAAATGTACATGGTTGTGTTCTTTTTTTTTTTTTTATTTTTTTATTTCTAGGAGAGAGAGAGAGAGAGACAGCGTGAGCAGGGGAGGGTCAGAGAGAGAGGGAGATACAGACTCTGAAACAGGCTCCAGGCTCTGAGCTGGCAGTCAGCACAGAGCCCGACGCGGGGCTTGAACCCACAAACCGAGAGATCATGACCTAAGCGAAAGTCAGACGCTTAACCGACTAAGCCACCCAGGCGCCCCTACATGGTTGTGTTCTTAATGAAAACCAAAAAGTTTAAACAATTTTAATATAATCCACAGTAGAATGGATAAACAAATTCTGGTATAGTCATATCACTTATAATATCTTCAGAAAACATGAAATCCTTAGACAAAAGGTAGGTATATTCCAGATCTGTACACACACAAAAATAAAACATTGTTTAGAGAAATGAGTATAAAATAAGTGAAGAGATTATACCATGTTCGTGGATTAGAAGATTCAGTCAATTCTCCCAAACTGATTTATAGATTCAATGCAATTTTAAAATTTGTAGCAGTCTTTTGTAGGTATAACAAGTTGATTCTAAAATTTATATGAAAAGAAATTACCTATAATAGCTGAAACAATTTTGAAGGAAATCAAAGTTAAACACTTAGACTACCAGATTTCAAGATTTATTATAATGTCAAAGTAATGAAAACAAGATAGGGATGATGCATACACCTTGGTATATGGTATAAGGAAAAATATACAGATCTATGAAACAAATTAAGAGTTCACAAGTAAACCCACACATAGGCCAACTTTTGACAAAAATGCCAAGATAAATCAATCAAAAAAAGTCTTTTCTTCTATATCTGAAACTAATATTACACTGTATGTTAACTAACTGGAATTTAATTAAAAACTTAATAAAGAAGAAAAGTAAAAATTTTGAGACTAAACTTAAAAAAAAAGATATATATGTAAGAAAAAAAAAAAAAGAAAAAATAGCCCTTTCAACAAATGATGCTGGAATAACTGGGTATCTGTATGGAAGCAAAATGAACCTTGTGCCTTACCTCATGTCATACAAAAACATATTATCCCCAAATGATCACATAACTAAATATAGAATCGAAAATTATAAAACTTCTGGGAGAAAACTGGAGAAAGTGTTCATGACCTTGAGGTAGATAATTGTTTTAGACAAACAAAAAGAGTACAAATGATAAAAATTAGGTTGATTGGACTGTACCAAATTTAAATCTACTCATCATTAAAAAACGAAAATTATAGGGGCTCATGGGTGGCTTGCTTGGTTAAGCATCCAACTCTTGATTTTGGCTCAGGTCTTGATCTCTCAGTTCACAAGTTAGAGCCCAGTATCAGGCTTTGTACTGTCAGCGCAGAGCCTGCTTGGACTTATCCCCCCTTCCCTCTGTCCCTCTTCCTCTGCTATCCCCTTCTCTTTTTCTTTCTCAAAATAAATAAAGACACTTAAAATACTTTTTTTAAAAATGAAAATTATACATATTATGTATGAAATATTATATATATATGTTAATATATGTGATAATAAATATATATAGACACATACATATATTGTTACATATATGTGACTAAAGACTTATTCCCAGAACACATAAGTAACTCTTCAACTCAGTGATAAGATGACAAACAAGCAATTAAAAATGGGGAAATATTTGAAAAGACACTTTATAAAAGAAGATATACAAATAGCTAATAAAATAATGAAAATATGCTCAAAAGAACTTGTCATCAGAGAATGAAAATTAAAACTACAAGGTGATACTACTATATCACCATTACAATGGCTACAATTTTGCAAACAGCAATACCAAAAGTATACAAGGATATGAAGCAACTGGAACTCTTAGACATTTCTGATAGAAATGTAAAGCAGTAAAACTATGTTGGAAAACAATTTGGTAGATTCTTATAATTCCACTCCTAGAATGACCTGAGTAAAATGAAGACATATGTTCACTTGAAGAGTTCTACACAAATGTCCATTAGAGATTTATTTATAAATAACCCCCCCCAAAACTCCAGATAAATAAAGAATAACAAAAATAACCAATAAAGAAAGGGAAAAACAAATGTTCATCAACTGGTAAATGGATAAGTAAATTGAAGTGTGTTTATACAGTAGAATACTATTCAACAGTAAAGAGTAATGAACAACTGATACATGCAACATTATGAATGAATCTCAGAACATTATGCCAAATAAAATGAGTCAGTCACTGAAGAACACATAATGTGCTATTCCATTTATGTGAAATTCTAGTAAGTATTAATTTACCTATAGTGGTAGAAATTATTTGCCTGGGGATGAAGATTGGAGAATAAGACTGATTAAAAAGAAATATGAAGACTACAGCTGCCCCTTGAACAATGTAGGGGTTAAGGATACTGACTTCCTATGCAACCAAAAATCCACATATAATTTTTGACTCCCCTAAAACTTAACTGCTAATAACCTACTGTTTACTGGAAGCTATACTAATAATGTAAACAGTTGATTAACACATGTTTTTATGTTATAAGCATTATATATTGTATTCTTTCAATAAAATAAGCTAGAAAAAAGAAAATGTTATTAAGAAAGTCATATGTAAGAAAAAATACATTTACAGTACTATACTGTATTTATCAACAGTGTAAGTTTATGTTGTCTGTTTATAAGATTAATCATCTATCTGCCAGTACCTATGTCAGTGTTTTCTTATACAAAACAGTATAGATGTTATATATATTACTAACTCTAGACATCAAAAATGAAAATGTGAAAAACTCATATTTATTTATGGGTAAAATGATTCATGCATTGATAACAAAGTAGTGATATGATTGTTTTATGGTAGTCTAATGTAATCTGATTGCTTCACAGTAGCCTAGCCTATACACTAATGGTTATCAAATGTTTATGGCATCCAGTATTATTACAGCCATACTCATAATAAAGTATTAGAAACAGTATTATATCTTTTTTCTCTTCATTGGGAAATTTTATTTTTTATTTAAGTATAATTAATATGTAATGTTATATTAGTTTGATTCAACAATTCTATACGTTATTCAGTATTGACCATGGTAAGACAATTACCATCTGTCACCATACATTATTACTGTATTATTATTTTCTCTATGCTCTACTTTTCATCTCCATGACTTATGTATCTTATAACTGGAAATTTGTACCTCCTAATTCACTTTATCTATTTTACCTATCCCCTCACCAATCTCCCTTACAGCAGCTACCAGTTTTTTCTCTGTATTTAAGAGTCTTTTTGTTTGTTTATTTGTTTTGTTTTTTAGATCCCACATATAAGTGAAACTTTGTGGTATTTGCCTTTATCTAACTTATTTCACTTAGCATAATACTCTTTAGATCCATCCATGCTATCACAAATGGCAAGATCTCATTCTTTATGGCTGTGTAATATTCCATTGCATGTATATGTGCATATGTGTATTTAAATATATTGTATATATAGTACTGCTTCTTTATCCTTTCATCTATTAATGGGTTGCTTCCATATCTTGGTTATGGTAAATAATGCTGCAGTAAACACAGGGGTGCATATATATTTTTTGAATTAGTATTCTTATTTTCTCTGAGTAAAAATCTAGTAGTAAAATTACTGGATTTATGGTATTTCTATTTTTAATTTTTTGAGGAACTCCATATTTTTTTCCAGAGTGGCTGCATTAATTTACATTCCCACCAACAGTAAGTGAGAATTCTTTTTCTCCACATCCTCGCCAACACTTGTTTTTTCTTTTTCTTTTTTTTTTTTTTTCATATTAGTCATTCAACCAGTGTGAAGTGATACTGTGGTTTTGATTTGCATTTCCCAGATGATTACTGATGTTGAGCAACTTTTCATGAATCTGTTGGTCATAAATATGTCATCTTTGGACAACAGGTCCTTTGCCCATTTTTTATTGGATTGTTTTTTGGGTTTGAACTTATGTTCTTTATATATTTTGGATATTAAGCCTGTTTTAGATATATCATTTGCAAATATCTTCTACTCACCAGGTTGACTTTTGTTTTGTTGATGGTTTCCTTTGCTATGCAAAACCTTTTTATTTTGGTATAGCCCCTGTATAAAAAAAAAAAAAAGCCCCTTTTTGCTTTTGATTTCCTTGGGTGAGGAGATGTATTCATGAATATGTTGCTAAGGGATGTCCAAGAGATTACTGCCTATGTTTTGTTTATGAGGTTTATGGTTTCACGTTTTACATTTAGGTCTTTTCTGGAGCCTGCTTCAGATTCTGTCTCTGTCTCTCTCTGCCCATCCCCTACTCTCTCAGAAATAAATTAATATTAAAAGAAAGTGGTTCAGTTTCATTCTTTTGCACATAACTGTCCCGTTTTCCCAATACCATTTATTGAACAGACTCTTGTTTCTCCATTCTGTATTCTTGCCTCATTTGTTGTGGATCAACTGATATGTTCACTCTCTGGTACATATCAAACAATTCAGCTTTTTCTTGTAATGTCATGACTTTTCTCTGCTTCTTGGGAACACTTCCAGCAACACTATATAGCATATCATATGGGTGCCATGTGTTATTCAAGGTTTATGTTATTGCACCAAAAAGGATGAAAAATACATGAGAACTGTGAGAGATCATTTTTTTCTATGATGTGCAATTTACTGCAGAGATGAATGGCTCATGCAGGGATGATTAACGTCACACGACATTTTACACATTGAGCTCACAAGGGGATACAAACTTATTACAGCAGTATGGTATGTGCTACAGTTAATTTTATGCAGTTATGATTTCATATCATAGATTTCTCTCATCATTAGATTTTTCTCAACTATGAGGAGTACCATATGAGGTCTGCTAAGTGTTTATGTGCATAAGATTTGATAAATTTTAACTTTTTATAATAGATTTGTGTATGATTTATGGTAGTTAATGATAAAATGGACTATTATATACATATATCATGCATATTTATGCAGTCATGACATGGCTAGCTTTTATTCATTTTTCCCCCATTTTGATGTTATGCAGTTCATTTGTTTTTTTTTAATTATCACAAATCTCCAATAAATTTTATAATGTACTTATTGAAAAAGTGGACTGACACAAATCAAACCTGTGTTGTTCAAGGGCCAACTCTATATGGCATAATGAAAATTTTCTACATCATTTCTATATCTTGGCTATGGTTATAGTTATGTGGGTATGTGTTTCAAAATTTATAGAAGTACATGCTTAAAATGGAATAATTTATATATATAAATTATACTTCAATACAGTTCATTTTCTAAAGGATCATTTTGGCTACCACATGAAAATTAGATCTTGGCTAGACAAGGGTGGAAGCAGGTACACTAATTAAGAGGTTATTGCATTGATAATTATAGCTTCGATTAGGATGGCAATCACAACAATAATTTGTATATGTCATTTATTATGTGCCATGCATTGTTCTATATATTTTATGTGTATTGATTTATTTAGCCCTCACCAAGCTTATGAAGTGGATACTGTTATTACCCTAAAGCTAAAAAGCTTAAGTGACTTGTGTAGTAACTAGAAAACCTGGTAGTCTGGCTTCAATCCACATAGTGAGTCATTATGCTCTACTGGATAGATGAAGAACAAATTAGAAAGGTACATCTGCTAGAAGTTACTGATATATAAGTTACTAGTTACTGATATATAAGTTACTGATGTGTGCTAAGCAAACTAAAGAGAACAGTCAAAGATGATGATGCCATAATCGGATGAGAAAAATTGGGGAAAAATCATGTTTGGAGGTTATTAAAGGAAGAGACCCCCATAAGTAAGTGAAAGCAAAATCTAAGTTTTTTGTGTGTTAAGCAAAGGGGAATGTTGTTTCCAAGTGTATCCTCTGAAGAAACAAACTACTGATATCATTTTGGGGTTCTGGGAGCATGGAGTTCAGAATATGGTGGAATATTACCAGTGTGTGTGTTTAAAGATTGATTGACCTACAGCAAAAGAAGTGTGGTTATTGGAGTAAAGCTAAAAGTGACTTCAGTTTCTTTTTTTCCATTTTTTTAATTATTAGTTTTTTAAAACTTACACCCAAGTTAGTTAACATATAGTGCAATAATGATTTCAGAAGTAGAATCCAGTGATTAATTACCTACATATAACACCCAGTATTCACTCAACAAGTGTCGTCCTTAGTGCCCTTTGTCCAATTAGGCCATCTCCTCACCCCATACTCCTTCAGCAACCCTCAGTTTGTTCTCTGTATTTAAGGGTCTTTTAAGGTTTGTCCCCCTCCCTGTTTTTATATTATTTTTGCTTCCCTTCCTTTATGTTCATCTGTTTTGTATCTTAAATTCCACATATGAATGAAGTAATATGATATTTGTCTTTCTCTGACTGACTAATTTCACTTAGCATAATACACTCTAGTTCCATCCATGTTATTGCAAATGGCAAGATTTCCTCCTTTTTGATTGCCAAGTAATTTTTCTGTGTGTGTGTGTGTGTGTGTGTGTGACTTCTTTATTCATCGGTTGATGGACATTTGGGCTATTTCCATAATTTGGCTATTGTTGATAGTGCTGCTAATAAACATTGGGATGCATATGCCCCTTTGAAACAGCACTCCTATATCCTTTGATAAATACCTACTAGTGCAGTTGCTGGGTCGTAGGGTAGTTCTATTTTTAATTTTTTGAGGAACCTTCATACTGTTTTCCAGAGTGGCTGCACCAGTTTGCATTCCCACCAGCAGGGCAAAGGAGATACTCTTTCTCCACATCCGTGCCAACATTTGTTTTTGCCTGAGTTGTTAATTTTAGTGATTCTGACAGGTGTGAGGTGGTATCTCATTGTGGTTTTGATTTGTATTTCCCTGATGATGAGTAATGTTGAGCATTTTTTCATGTCTATTAGCCATTTGGATGTCTTCAGAAAAATGTCTGTTCATGTCCTTTGCCCATTTCTTCACTGGATTATTTGTTTTTTGGGTGTTGAGTTTGATAAGTTCTTTATAGATTTTGGATACTAACCCTTTATGCTATATGTCATTTGCAAATATATTCTATTCTGTCAGTTGCCTTTTAGTTTTGTTGATTGTTTCCTTTGCTCTACAGAAGTTTTTAATCTTGACGATGTCCTAGTAGTTCATTTTTGCTTTTGTTTCCCTCGCCTCCTAAGACATGTCAAATAAGAAGTTGCTGTGGCCAAGATAAAAGAGGTTATTGTCTGTTCTTTCCTCTAGGACTTTGATGTCTTCCTGTCTTACATTTAGGTCTTTCATGCATTTTGAGTTTATTTTCCTGTATCATGTAAGAAAGTGGTCCAGTTTCATTCTTCTGCATGTTGCTGTCCAGTTTTTCCAAAACCATTTGCTGAAGAGACTCTATTCGATTGGATATTCTTTCCTGCTTTGTCAAAGATTAGTTGGCCATACATTTGTGGATCCATTTCTGGGTTCTTTATTCTGTTCCATTGTCTATGTGTTTGTTTTTGTGCCAGTACTGTCTTGATGATTACAACTTTGTAATACAGGTTGAAGTCTGGAATTGTGATGCCTCCAGCTTTGGTTTTCTTTTTCAGGATTACTTAGGCTATTTGGGATCTTTTCTTGTTGCATACAAATTTTAGAATTGTTTGTTCTAGCTCTGTGAGTAATGCTGGTGTTATTTGGATAGGGATTGCATTGAATATGTAGATTGCTTTGGAAGTGACTTCAGCTTCTACTTAAACTTGTATAACATTTAAGTCACCTCTGACATAATTTTTCAATCACAGCCCAAGAAAATTCTTCATAAGATATTTAAGTAATACATTTCAGAACTTACAAGGCCTCATTTTTAGTAAATATGTTCTCATTGAAACTCACTTTCTCTCCTTTTTTAAATGTAAAATGTAATGATAATAGACATTAAAAACTTTATCCTTTAATTTGCTGAATAGAATCCTGCCTCTATGTTTGTTATTCTATAAATAAAGTGACTAATTTTAACGACTAATTTTAAAAGCAATAATACTATTTGTAACATATTTTCTCTTTTCTTGGCCCTGGAAAAATATTCTAATAATTTAACTCCCTGAAATTACACATCCTTCCATTTCCCAGGCCTATGCTCTAAAGCCTTCCTCATTTTTTATTTATCCTACCAGTTAGCTTTCTTTACCTACATTTACTGACACCTCATTTCTTTTCCTACCATAGTCCTCTATTAGATCTTATTTTTCAGTGGAACTCAGTTCTGGAATCTATGGCCACAAAATGTTTGTATGGTCCTTTGGATGAGCTTGATTTAGGGCAATGAAAATGACACGTTTTGAAACCAGAATGTTCTCTAATGCATATTTGTTTTTCTATTTTCCACATGAAAATTTGAAAGGTTAAATTTAATTATAGAATGTATTTCTTATATGTGCAAACAAAGCATTTCTATTTACATAGATCTAAACTAATCTCAGGAATTAATGTCAGATTCAGAGCAGAATTTGAAAATGTTGCTGTTCCATTTTAAAATGTTAATGAATTAGTCATTAAGAGAGTGCAAATTAAAACCACAAGATTCCACCAATCCATTAAAATCTCTCAATAAAATGGAAAGTTTTACTAAATAAATACAAATTGTCAAAATAGAATCAGTCATAGGAAACTCAAAGAGACCAAGGATTAACTTTTGCTCACCTAATAAACAAGGAAAAGATACTACATTTGTAAAAGTTAGTTAATGACATATATTTTTATCACATTGACATAAATTTTAAAAGGACAATCTATTTTTGGTGAGTGTTGCAAAGTCAAATGACTGCCATGATAAAAAAAAAAAAAAGAGTTTCTAATACTTTGTTGTGAATAAATTGCCAATGTCGATTAAAAAAAAAAACCAGAAAAAAGTTCTTGTCTCTGAAAATGCTCTGATAGAAATTCTTCCTGACGAATGAAAGATATAAATTAAGATTTTGTTCTAAGAATGTTCTAAAAGAGTGAAAAATAGGGGTGCCTGGATGGCTTAGTCGGTAAGCATCTGACTTTGGCTCAGGTTATGATCTCATGTTTCATGAGTTTGAGCTCCACATCAGGCTCCTTACTGACAACTCAGCGCCTGGAACCTACTTCAGATTCTGTCTCTCTCTCTCTCTGCCCCTGCTCACACTCTGTCTCTCTCTCTTAAAAATAAACTTAAAAAAAAAAAATAAAAGAGTGAAAAATAGAAAAGACTCTAAATTTCCTTGCATAAATTTTATTATATGTATATATGATCATTTAAAATTAATTTGTGATTCAATATGTTAACGATACAGTGTTGAATTCTAAAAGGTAGCATTATATTGCAATGAGTTCAGCAAAATGTAAATATACACAGCAATATGGTGAATCTCACACAAATATTTCGATAAAAAAAGTCAGTCATAAAAATATAATATATGATATTATTCTACTTAAAAGTGCATATGTCAACTACACTTTAATTAAAAAGCTATATAAACATAAAAACAATTTATGTGGTTAAAAGTCAAGATAATGTTTACCTTTTGGGGAAATAATACTTGTAGGGAACAGAAAGGGGGCATCTGGGATGTTGGTAATGGTCTTGATATTGATTTTGATTACATGGATATGTTTATGAAAATTCATCCTTTAAATAACAAAAGCTAAGGTTTGCTTGTACTAAGCTCCTAAGAGAAGAGTGGGAAAAGATATAGACAAGATATTATATAACATAAATATTTACAGTACCCTCCTTGGCCTGATTTTGTGTTCTCATATAAGAGAAGATACATAAAATAACCAGTTCATTCTTCCCTTATCTCTTCATTCATTCAATGAAATTAAATTCTGAGAATTTATTATGCACCAGGTCCAGTTGTAGTCCATGATGTGAACGAAACCAACAGGTCACTGCTCTTATGGAACTTTCATCCTAGTGGGGAAGATTAACAGTAAACATTCTAACATTCCATTGAACATTAAAATATATCAGCTAGTGTTAAATGCTATACAGAGAATTTTATAATGAAAGGGGATGGTGACTATATTGCTTAAGACCAAGTTGAGAGAGGGGTGCCTGGGTGGCTCAGTCAGTTAAGCGTCTGACTTCAGCTCAGGTCATGATCTCACGGTTTATGGGTTTGAGCCCCGCGTAGGGCTTTGTGCTGACAGCTCAGAGCCTAGAGCCTGCTTCAGATTCTGTGTCTCCCTCTCTCTCTGACTCTCCCCTGCTCACGATGTCTCTCTCTCTCTCTCTCTCTCAGAAATAAATTAAAGCATTAAAATTCTTTTTTGAAAAGACCAAGTTGAGAGAGAAAGCCTAATTATAAGAGATATTTTAACAGAGATGTGAAAAGAAGAAGTCAGCAATGAACAGTTGGGATTTCAAAGGAAAAAAAATGACTTCTGGGTTTGAATTCAGGCAGCTGGGTGGATTTGTGTTACTGTGTATATAGAAGTAACAGGAAGAGCAACAGGCTGACACAGCAGGGTCAGGACTGCATTTCTCAAGTGTGAAATAAGTGTTTAGCTGCTTTTGAACGAGTCTGGCCTTGATACCTTTAAAATGAATTTGAAGGATTGAAGTCCTGAAAAAAATTAAACAGGTTACAGAAGGGATTAGGATTAGAGAATTAGGCAGAAGTTAATTCATATAAAATTTGAATCAACCTGAATAAATAGAGACTGAAAGCTAGTTGGGAGATTACTTAAGAGGAAATGTTAAACCAAAATGTGTTATTGCAGTAGCAATGAAGATATAGTTCAAGATACTTTTTCCTCATTAACTGGGTGACTCAACATTCCTGCCTATAGTATTGTCTTTCTGTGGTTTAAGCCTATTCTGTAAGGTTGTCAGTGGTTTCCTTTTGTGGTCCCTTCTGTTAGCTCTGGGATTGATTTATTGCTACTAGTCCCCTGGAGAAGACAAATTCTATGCCTTCATTTATTGAGCATGGTAATAGTTACTGGGGATATAATGATGATAAGATTGTCTCCTGCCCCCAAGAATCTCACCTTCTGGAGGGAAATAGGGCCAAGTAAATTGTCAATTAAAACACAGAGATTGGGGCACCAGGGTGGCTCAGTTGGTTAAGCCTCCAACTCTTGATTTCGGCTCGGGTCATGATCTCACAGTTGTGACATCAGCCCCGTGTTGGGCTCCTCCCTGAGCTTAGAGTCTGCTTGGGATTTTCTCTCTCCCTCTCTCTGTCTCTTCCCTGGTCTGGTGCGCTCTCTCTCTCTCTCTCTCTCTCTCTCTCTCTCTCTCTCTCTCTGCTCTCTCTTTCTCTGTCAAAAAAGTAAACATTAAAAGACCCCACAGGCAGTTAAGTGTTACCCCAAGGATGAGAATGAGGTGATGTGAGGGAACAGAACCCAATCAGAAGGGGGATTGGAGAAGTTAGGGACTGCCTCCAGGGGAATGACACCAAGTCAAGACTAAAAGTATGAGCCTGAGTTATCCATGTGACTTCAGGATGTGGAAATTGAGAGGAGACTTTCCAGGAGAATGAAAAGCATTTTATAGCCTGAGAATGAGAGATCCTGCAATATATTGAGATAGGGTGGATAGAACGGAATATATACAATGTGAGAAGATATGAGACTGGAGATGGGAGTGGTAAGCTGGAAGTGGACCATGAAATGCATTCAGTCATACCATGGGGCTTGAACTTCACACCAAGTGCAAAGGAGAACGACAGGATCAGATCTGTACTCTACAAAGACTCTGACCACAGGCTGAGGAATGGTTGGAGATAGGGCCACACTGCTATAATGCGTATCTTGTGTGAATTAGAAAACAACTTGTGTGAATTAGAAAAGTATGCTCCCTCAACCTTGATTTTGAAAACTGAGTTTCGACAGTATTTTCCCCTTACTCTCAACAAGACTAGATGCTTTAGGTAGGGGATGATGGATTCAGCACTTTATTCTTACCTCTCTCTTTGATTCTTTCTCTGTACATAGTCCTGTTCTCCAGAGAGCTCTCAGGGGGCTAAAGGAAGATTTCTGTCAGATATGTAAACAGGTAAATGCATTTGGGATTTAGAATACTATATGAAGAGTAGACATTAGGACACAAAAGAAGGAATGGCTGATTCTTCCCGAGAGTTAAGAAGGCAGCCAGGAGAGTCAGTAGGAGTGGAATTTTAAAAGAGGGCATATGGTCAGAAGGCACAAAAGGGAAAGTGAACATGGTGAGGTTAGAAGTGGAGAAGGATGAGGGGAGTGTTGTGCAAAGACCAGAAATGTAAAACAGTGTGGACTTTTGGGAAAACTGAAAGTCCTTGACTGATTGAAGCTGCGAGATCAATGGGTATGGTGCAATAAGAGATAAGCACGTAGAGTCAAGGGCCAAGTGTCTGGGGCCTCATACTCATTCATTTGACGAATATTTTGGTGCTTTTGTGCTAGGCACGTGGTAAAAGTGATATATAACCAGGCATAGCCTCTGCTTTCATGGCATTTAGACTTTCTTGTGAAATCAGTTTGGAGCTAGTATAGTCTTTTTCTACTTACTTTGGGGGGCAGTGTGGTACATGTGTTGGTGAGGGTAGACTGAAGACAGATCAGGTAGCGACCATCTCTTTATCCAGGAGATGGTGATGGGCACTGAACTAAGGCAGCCTCACTGAAGGTGAAGCAGAGAGAGATAAAGGTTAAGACATGTCACTGGTAGGACTTGTTAACTAATTGGATAAAATGTTTGTGGAGATTGGAGGGTCAGGGTCGGCAACCTGGTCTCTAATTTGAATGACTGGGTGGTAAGATATTTATCTCTCATTGAGATAAGAAATTTAGAAGGAGGTGTGAGTCAATAAAATGAATTTGGTTTTATAGAATTATTGTGTTTCCTGACAAAAATCAATAAATTTATATCCAAATTGTTCTCTGAACTTCTATCCCCCAGGTTGGGCTCAAAATTGTGTGTGTGTGTGTGTGTGTGTGCGTGCGCTCACGTTGATGGAATAGAGGATGGAGGTGGAACAGGAAATTCAATAGGATGTTTCTTAATAGTACTATCCCCTGATATTAGACTCTGTGAAATCTGTAAAGCAATGATTTTCTCTGTAAAGTAAACTAGCTGATCAAGGTTCTAAATACATTTGAGACATCATGTCTATTTGGGGAAAAGCAGAACATTTTCACAGTTGTTAGTTTCCAGCTCAGCGAGACCTTCAAGTTATGAAGTAAGTGATGGCTCTATGTTTATACCACCAAATTCCTACTTTTCAGTTTCTCACATACCTCTAAAACAATTTTATGTAAAAGCCACTCCCTTATTTCTTGGCAACCTTGTGACAACAAATCGTAGGACGCACAATGTGAGGTACTTTGTTTATATTCCACAAGTAAGCAAACTGATGCTTTCAGGAACTAATGTGTTGATCATCACATAAATTATTAAAGTATGGTAGTGGGATCATAAATCGAGTAATTAACTTGTAACAAATATTATTTGAGTAGGTATTTAAATGTTATTTTAGGTGCTAAGGCTTTAAGACAACTTCCTGGTTTATGGAGCAATATAAAGTTAATTGCAAAGAATACTTATTTTTTCATCTGTCAATTTTAAAGGTAGGATGACTACATGAGAGATATAGAGACTGTACTTTGTGAAACTGCCATTCGTGTAAGGTATGATTTGAATCAATCCCTTTAGAGTTCTGTATGTGGTGGTCCGAGATAATGTTTAGGATTGTATGGGGGAAAAAGACAGAAATTAGGGGGAATGGGACCGCTACAAAACATAAGCCATGCTGGGCACCAGAAGTAAAGGCTGATGGTAGGAGGAAGTGCTGACTGGAGATGAAGACAAGGACTTGCCAAGAAGTCCAGCATGGAAAATCACTGGACCTTTGCCTGCAGAATGGAGAATGGATGATGGACAAGTAAACACAAGTGTTTTCTACAAGAGGGAAAAAAGTAGAAAGCCACTAGGAATTTAGAGTCTAGGGAATGGGTCTGTATATCAGTTGGTTTATTACCATAAATTTGTACAGTGATATTGTTGAAGGCAATAAATTATTATAAAATCTATTTATTGAGCAGCTTTAACTCATTGGGTTATAAGCATGAAAAAATGATGTTTTCTAGCAGCTCTAATGAGCTATATTCTGTTGAAGTCCCTTAGCTCTTTGGGAATCAAAATCTCTTACTTACCAACATCATAGCCCAATTCCATGAGTATTGTCAGTTTTGGCGATTCAAATAGTTTCGGTTTTATGGTTAAGACCCAAGTCCTGTTCATTTTAAAACTTGTATCTTTTGTTTGAGTTGAAGCTCTCCTCTTCCTCTTCCTCTAACTCAGACTTGTCTTTAGTGACCTGAAATAGTGGGAGGAGGGGGTATATGGCCTCAGCCCCAATTGGCTACCTCTCCCTTTTCCTAGGGGTATTCTATTTCAGTCTTGGGTAGGAGGAATAGGAGATGCCAGTGTCTTGAGCCTGTCCTGCTGCTGTGTGTTTTCAGGTGTCATTCAGAGCGGAATGTGCTCAGAGCTGGTCTCTATCTAGCAGGTTCTTAGGTGGGTCCTGTAGGCTCTTCTCTCTACACAATTTCTTGGCATAGGAGATCTCAAGTAAATTAAACTATCACCTTCTGCAATTCCCTTCAGTTAGTAAAAAGATATGCTCTTTAAAGTATCAAACATGCATGAAATCCTTAGTGCACAGGTGATTCCACTGGCAGACCTCTCTTTTTCACCTTCTCTCTCGTCCGTTTCTTCAGTCTTAGCAGCATCTAGAACTCTACCCATCTAGTGGCCCAACAATGTTGGTATAAATTACCATCTGTTAATTTATGTGGCTTCCTGAGATTTACTACCAACAGACCAACCCCCTTTCTCTCTCCTAGTTCTCTTCTTATACTGGGGAATGGTTAAGGTAGTGGGATTGGTGATAGCATTGCTTGGCTGACCCAGTACCTCTCCCTTACTGGCTGAGTTATGACTGGCAATATCTTGAGCTTGAAATCTGGAATACATATATCACCCCATTCTTGTAATCTGGGAACACTTTTTGCTCTCAGATTTGGGCCTTCATAATTGATTTCAGAAAAATGGAATCTGGGCGAGTATGAAATTTTATCCTGTTTCAATAGCAAAGGTTCCATACTGAGGGCAAAAACAGTGTGCTTCTGGGAAATCTTACTATGAATGGAGAATCAGATGTACAAATGGTGAGAATTTTATTTGTGATGGGCTTGATGAATCTCAGTAACTTCATGATGCCTCAGACCACTTTGAAAACATGTAATTATTTATATCTTGTGATTTCCTTAATGTTGGCTTTCCTGCTAGGCTGTAACCCCCATGAGGACTGAGAATGTCTTTTTCATACACCAATTTTCCATAGCACCTAGCTGTAGAATGATGGCAAATAGTAGGAGCTTAATAAACTGACTGACTGTTGGACAGGGGACTCTCAGTGCTCAGACCTCTGAGTTTGGGATACAGCAGGACAAAGGTTCTTAACATAAAACTGCCATACATCTGGGTGGCTCAGTCAGTTAAGCTACTTACTTTGGCTCAGGTCATGATCTCATGGTTTGTGAGTTCAAGCCCCACATTGGACTCTGTTGACAGCTCAGAGCCTGGAGCCTGCTTCAGATTCTGTGTCTTCCTCTCTCTCTACCCCTCCCATGTGTGTGCTCTGTCTCTCTCTGTCTCCCAAAAATAAACACATGTTAAAAAACAAACAAACAAAACAAAGCTGCCATAAATTGAGCACTAATTATGTGTAGGAATGGGGCTGATGACCTCTCAATTTCTAATGGGATTTACACAACACTTGGAGGTGGGTACTAGTATCTGATTTTTAAAAAAGACAAAACTAAGGTTTAACCATAGTTCAATTCCATACCACAGTCTGTCTCTAAAGACTTAAAAATTAACTAATTTTTAAATCAGTATATATATATATATATATATGCAGCTTAAAATATAAAATATTTTTATAGAACTTATCATAAAACATAGCAGTTCCCTATTCTACAGATCAAACCTCTCTTAACCACACATTACTTCTTCCAATTTCTGCTCCTTCTATATGATTCTATATCGCGGTCAAGATTCTTGAAAGGATTGTGTTTACATACGTTCTGTGTTTATTTACAACCCATTTTTCCTTTACCATAATTGCCCTTATTAAGGTCATTTGTAACTTGGTTATGTTGTTATGGTTAAGGACTACTGAACCTCCGTGTTCTGTGTTCAGTGCCACCACTGTGGCGTGAGTGATCAGCCAGGTCACAGAAGCTCATAGCCTCCTGCTTGTTGTCTTTTAAAACCATTTATTTTAAAATTTAATCCATTTTATTTACTCATATATTTGTAATTAATTTGTAGTTATGTATATATTATTTACAAATGCTTTATTTATTACTTCATTATTTATTTATTATTAGTCTGAAGGAGGTTCCACACACCTCCATGTAAGGAGATTCCTTGCTATTCCACAGCTGTCATTGTTGCATTCTTCCATGTCTGGTGTGGCCTTTCTCAGGCGACTTGGAGAAACGAGGCTACATTTCCCAGAAACTGAATGCTTTTGGGTTAGAGTCAATCAAAAGGGACAGTCACTTGAACTTTGGAAGTCTTCTATATCAACCCCCTTTACGGTCTTATTCCATTTCTTGATCTTGCTAAACTTCCAACATCTAACACCAAAACCCAACTCCAGTTCTTCAGGGATGCTTGGTAGTTACTTTTTTTTAATAGTTTAGTTATTATTTTTGAGACAGAGAGACAGAGCATGGGGAGGGGAGGGGCAGAGAGAGAGGGAGACACAGAATCTGAAACAGGTTCTAGGCTCTGAGCTGCAAGCACAGAGCTCGATGTGGGGCTCAAACCCATGACCGTGAGATCATGACCTGAGCTTAACCGACTGAGCCACCCAGGCGCCCCAGTAGTAACTCTTTTTCTAATCCTCCAACTCCTTTCTACACTTTGTTACTTACTCAGCTTAAATCCTTTAATAAATTCCCTGCTTTGGAATATTCATAGTGATTCTGTTTCCCTGATAGAACTCTAACACTATTATTGTTTCAATTATCTATTACTGTGGACTAAACTATTCCAAAGCTTAGTGGCTTTTATTATTTTTATGATTCTCTGGGTTGACTGGGCTAAGCTTTTCTGCTTTTCTGCTGGTCTTACTTGAAGTTTGGTGACTAAGAATCGAATTATCTAGAGGTTTGCTAATTTAATGCTATGGACTGAATTATTTGGAAACTTAGTGACTTGAAACAGTAGCCATTTTATTTTCTCCATGTCCTTTGGTTGATGGGGTTTAAATGGGAGTTTCCCTTCTTGGTCATGCTTAGAATCTGGTAATTGCAAATGGAATTAGCTTAAGGCTTGACTGGGAAGTAGAGCTTTTGGCCTCTTTCTTTCTCCATACACTCTCAGAACCTCTTCAGTGGTCTCTCCATCCCCATAGCTGAATTTTGTATTTGGAAGTTCAGGGTTCCCAAGAACAACAAGTGGAAACTTTTGTCATTTCTGCTGTATTCTATTAGTTAAAGTAAGTCATTGAGATGGCCAGGATTCAATGTAGGAGGTGACTACATAGGCCATGTTATGGTGTAATAATAATAATAATATTAATAGTTGTGGATCTTTAAAAATGATTTTGGAGACTAGCTACATACTTTTCTATTTGTCCTACAGTAGACTTGGCTCACTTCACTGTTACTTTGAGCTATGCTCTTCCATTTTTGCTATGCTGGTGTCATAGTGCATGTTCATCAGGAACTGTGTTCGGGTCCCATATTTATACATGCTCTATTAGAACACTCTGTCCTGAAACACCAGCTACTACAAGTAGCATGAATAGGAGCATCAGAGGATACTTCCGTCAGTCCTGGTTAAGCAGCCGTGATTGTGAATGTATACCATCACTCAGTACAACTTGGATAGACCCCGGGCTGCAGGCATTTAGCTTTTGACACTGCTCACTGCCTGCCTCTAGGGGAGGCAGCTAGTTGGATGGCTGCTGGTGTGAGCTTTTTTTTCTCTTGACAAATCCTGCAGTCATTTGATGTTCTAAGGTTGGTATAGGGGTTGTCCTCCTCCACCTAGGGCTGTCTCTTTTCCTTTACTGGGACAATTTAGATTTATTTTCTGTATCTGGATTCCCTGTCAGAGGTGATGGCCCTGAGGTTCCTTTTCTAAGCCTGGTATTTTTGTGTGTGTGATCAACTAGATCAACTATTAGATTATGAACGATACCATGTGGCCATAATAGAAAGCCCATGCAGAGAGCCCATATCATATGTGCTATCACTGGTTTATTCTAGGCTATAGCCAGAGTTGGCTTCCTTCGCATGAGATCTGTGCATTTGCACAAAGAACAGGTCTGGTTCAATGCTTTGGCATTGCTATTGTGAAATTCTTATTAATTTTTGAATAGAGGTCCCTTATTCTCTCTTTTTTACTTATTTTTTTTTTTTTTGAGAGAGAGAGAGAGACAGAGTGAGCAGGGGAGGGTCAGAGAGAGAGGGAGATACAGAATCCGAAGACAGGCCCCAAGCTCTGAGCTAGCTGTCAGCACAGAGCCCGATGCAGGGCTCAAACCCACGAACCATGAGATCATGACCTGAGCAGCAGTCGGACGCTTAACCGGCTGACCCACTCAGATGGCCCCCTCATTCTCTCTTTTGCACTAGGCCCTGTAAATTATATAGCCTGTATGACCGTAATAATAGTAACCATTCAATTATTTTTCTGATTCTTACTAATTCACAATTAGCTACTGTGGTAGATCTGTAAATAAATCTCAACTAGGGTCTGACCTGGAAGGTGAGAGCTCAGTCCTGAGAACTATCTGAGCATAGCTACTGTACTGAAGCATCAGGGAGGGTAATAACCAAGTTGGTGGGCTTTGCCTGTAGAGCAGTGAGGTGGGTAGAAAGGACATAGGGAATGTCTGGCTGTCATGTATTATCTCTGTTGCCAGCATAGAATTTCAGCCTTTTATTCCCCTCTTGGTAAAATACCAGGTGTCTTATACTTACTTCTTACCTACATTTTCTCCATAAAGCATGTAACTATAGCTTACCACTGTGCCGAAAGCATTTCTATTCAAGGGAATAGGTATTTTATGTCCCATTTTGTTTGCATCAAAGGGGTCTCTGGCATGCCTGGCATGGCCTACCATGTGAACCTGCTCTTCCCAACCTACATTCTCTCTTTAATTGATCTCATTCATTACTATGGTTGTGAATTTTAGGCTATCACTTTGAGTAAAAAGTAAACTATTACGGTTTAAAATTTTGAGTTTTCTTTCTCTATCTGAAAGCAAGGGCAATAGATAGTAGCTTTAGTAATTCTTTCCTATAATAAAAGAAAATTACACAGCAGGTAGGCATGGCTTTTTACATGAAAAGGGAGATGACATATATATATATATATATATATATATA
>NW_027533089.1:15335672-15351591 GCF_008692635.1 Crocuta crocuta
TAATTATATTGAGCTGAAATTAGGAAAAACTATGGTTTGACAGATGGTAACTGAGTTTTTTGCTATCATCTTCCATGTCTATGACCTTATTCATGTTGTATATAGTAATATATAAGTGGAGACTTCAGATGGAAGTAATAACATCAGTATATACTTAAAAGTACCAAGACCAAATTCATTTTTTCTCAAATATTGTTTATTAGCTCTTATATTTGTATTTTGACTACTGAAATAAATAATTTTAACTTCTTGATGGAATTTGAATTATTCTAGAAAACTTTTGTATCAAATAATCAATATGAGTGTCAGGTATCAATATGAAAAAGGATCTTTATTCATCATTTTTTTATGAAAAATAATGAGAAAATGAAAATTTTAAACATTAATATTTACCTATAATTTTCCAAGTACCCCTGCATGTTTATATTTAATCCAGCTATCCCTTCTAGAACTCTTAAAATTATTTTTATGAATTCATGGTCACACAGGATGAATTTAAAAATTTAGAAATATTCTTAAGTTTTGTTGTTTATGTTTTTTAAAATCCTGTTCTAGGTCTTCTTGAATTTTTTTTCTTGTTTAAGATATAAATGGTCACACCTATAATAATACTAACAACTGCCACAGATCCAATTATTGACAACACCAAAATTAAAATGTTAACTCTGGAATTAGGCTGATTTTCATCAGGACTAGGATTTGAAGGACTTTCATCAGGACCAGGTTCTGCTTGAGGAATAAACAGAGCTACTTGTGCAATGTTGGATAGTTTTGATGTCAAATTGCTTTTATCCACACTTTGAATTGCAATAAAGATGTGAGTTGCATTTTCTTCTGAGATATTTCCTTGTTTAAATGCAAAGGTTTCTTTGGAGTTGGCTTCGTTTGGTAACAGATCAGTAGTGTTTACTTGGAGAGCATTGTCAAAATTGTCTCTTAGATCCAGAATACTTCCACTTATTCTTATGATATACCGTTGAACTAAGAAAAAAAAAATTACTTGTTTAGAAACTAGAGCATATCATGTTAAATTCCTTTTTATCTTTTCTCCTCAAAAATGTTTAGTTATGCAAATCTTATACTTATAGCCAAAGCATTACTAATTTTTCTATGGAAGATTAATTCTGGTTTATATATGTGTATATATATATGTTTATATATATATGTGCTAAATATTATTTTCTTTGAAAAGTGGGACCAGGTTAAAATGTGTCATTTTTGATTAATTTGAATTTATCAGATTATAAAATTAATACTTCAATGAGTAACCAATTAAAAATTGTTTTCTTCCCACCCACCTTTATACCCTTGCTTTTGCAAGAGCACCTTTCAGTTAATCAGCACTACATGTCACTTTATCCTTACCTTTTCCAACATCAAAATTATCTCCTGGTGCTGTCCATGTTAAATTGATCTCATCTCCATTAAGTGTGGCCTCAAGATCTGTGATTTGACTTGGTGGGTACAGATCAGGCAAGGGAAGTGTCGAAATATTTGAAACTACAAATGCACCTCCAGATGCTGTTCTGGTGAAGCTCTCCAAGGTTGTTTGAGCATCCTCATCCATTTCAACTCTTGGTGGATTCCCTTCAATTTTCCCTGCATTAAAATTTGCTGTACTTAATGGGCAAATCTCTACTAGTATTTTTAGAATTCAGTGAATTGAATTCCTCATCTTACATCTCCCTGCCCCCTCCTTTTCATACATATACACAGTCACCTTTTACTAAGTTTGGTGACAAAGTCATTGGCATCCAATTGGTGGCAGAATTTGTTCATTAGCATTCCTGACCATGATATTGCAGGGTAGATTTGGAAAACATATCACTTGGAATTAAGGCTGCACTGAATGGAAATAATGTTATGTAATTCAATATGTTCCCTTAAATAAAAAATACTGCTTTATTTCTTAAATTATTTATAAGCTAGGAATAAACCTGGGTAAATTTTTACTGTTTCCCTTTCAATTGCTTGAGCCAGGTTTTTCCCTTGCTCTCTGCTACAAATAGTTTAAACTAAAATAGTTTAAATTATATTCCAGTTTCCAACAGAGAACCCCTAAAAGTCACAAGGTAAGGGATGAATTGAAGGAAAGCTGACAAAGAATACATTAATCCTTATCATCACCTTACTCTAAACAGTTTCCCTTTTGACTTAACAAAAACATTCAAAATAAGTGTTTACTCATTTAGGTGTTTTTGTGAACTGAATCAGGTATCTCTGTGAACTGAAGAATAAATTTTGCCACTAGCCTGTGCTTAGATACATAACACATTAGCCTGTTTTCTTTATCTAAGTTATAAATTTGACAGATAGTTGTTGATATAGGTAAGGTGCCCCAAACTACTATATGATAATGGCTGACATTTATTGAGTGCTTATTAGATGCCACACACTGTACAAAGCTTAGCATAATTTGGATGCAAAGACAGTATGACTGAGAACTTCATTTCAGAAATGGGAAAAGCTGTACTTTGAGGTGTAAAGTGTTTGAAACCTTACTCGTGTTAACTCACAATCATTCAAGCGAGGTATCAGATATCATTACTCACCATCCACTACCCATCCTGGTATATGTGCAGCTCTATTCAGTGGATGCCTTAAGTTTTGTGTAGTCACATTTGCTCCTCTATAAGCCCGTACTTTTAAGCTATATCTGCCATTTTCTGAATAAGCTATAAAATATCTGGAGTACACCCCATCATTCTTGAAAGAATCAGCACCTTGTCATAGAAATGAAAGAATAAAATATTATTGTGAAGAAAAAGAAAAATGTATGCATTTTCTAGGCCAAGCATATGGACTTTATAAGCATATCCCCTCGATTAGGCTATTTTGTAGTTGACCTACTGGGGAATATTTCTATTATGCTCTCAAACCAGTATCCTTTTGAATTGATATATCTTTGAGTTATTATATACATAAATACCTTTAGTTTATCAACCTCTATGTAGATTATTTTAGTACCCTTATTACCATGTTTTAGCCAAATGGTTTTCTTACAGTTCTTACTTTACCTAAACACATAATTATGTCATCTCCTGTTCAAATCAAAAGGATTCCCACTAAAAAAAGTATCTTTGCATAATGATTTAAATCTCACTATAGTTACCTAAAAATTACTTATTTTGACTTCTCTTCAACCACCCCCTTTTTTTTTTTATCCTCACCTCTTGTTCTCTGATCCATCAACTCTCTGGTCTGACAGTGGAAAACCCCTCTATTAGTAGAATAAACATTTGGGGGAACTCAGGAATATTGTATCATAAGTTTATGTCTTGATATCACCAGTACTGGAGTTATTCATTAAATTACAGACACATATCTCAAGGAGTTTAACACTCTAAGATAGAGGTTCTTGAATTGAGGTACTTGGATGAGCACCATGTGCATGTCTGTTGATTTTATTAGGAATGCAAATTACTTAGACCTTCTATGGAAGGACCTAGCATTCTGTGTTACAAGAAGCCCCTCAGGTGATTCCTTTGCATGCTAAAGTTTGAGAAGCCCTGCTCTAATTCATTGTTTATCACCAATACCTTCTTAGGTAAAGGCATTACAAATTAGCTAAGTAGCCATCTGGTAAAACCTTTAGACATGAAACAAGATGCAGGTTAACTTTTAATGTAGCATGAGAGGGTTTGGGAAAAGGGGAGAAGTCAGGAAATAGTTGAGGAAAATATTATTATATCAGATGAAGGCAATGAGGTGTACCAAAGAACAATTTTACTTTATAAATGTTCACAGGGCAAACTCTAGTTGATTATATATTGACTGACATTGCAAGACACTAATAGAAAATTCTGACAACTCAGAAGGTTATCAATACAGTGATTTCCTTGCTCATTGCCCTTTCAAAAGAAGGATCAGTTTCTGGAACAATCCAGAGTCAGGGAAAAAGTCGTTGTCACCCATATAGACCACAGCATGGCCAACTCTGTATCTTGTTTCCTGCCATTCAGACCTGGCATCTGATGCTCTAGTGATATCTCTTGTCTGTTTTGGCTGTTCTCCTTGCTCTTGGACCTCTGTTCCCAAGACTCTGTGTTGCACTTTTTTCCAGCTGTTAGGAATTACTCTTGCCTGTTGCTCCATCTCTGCCAGGAGCTCAAGTTCTACCATTTTATCCCATCTGGCTGCTTATGCTTTAGTCACTCTGGCTAGATTCTCTTGATGACGTGCACCTAAGAAACTTGCTCAGAATTCTTGATGCTGTTCTCAACCTCCTGAATGAGACCTTCTTGATGGCTAACAGACATTGGTTGTCCAGATGGCAAATAATAGTGGCAGTAAATAGCACTTATTGAGTGCTTACTATGTGCAGGACACTTGCTACGTACTTTGTAGGTTTTATGTAGATGGAATTCCCTGCTGGTCCTGCTGTTCATCCACAATCTGCATCAGTTCTTCTGGAGTCTGTCCTACTGCCCCGCACTATTACAGGGACCCATAACATATCCTGAGTTATAAAATTACAGGTGTATTCATAAAAACCTGTGAGTTACCTGCACCATTATCCAAAAGTTCCAAAACTTCTGTTTTTCCGTTATTTGATTCAATGAAAGCAGTCACGTTGGCTCCAAGAATTGGTACATGCCCTTGTAGAACTTCTGCATAAACAATCATTGGGCTGGGAAAACTGTTTGTGTCTTTATTCATTTTAGCATTCACTGTGATTGGAGGCACAGAAGAATTTGCTGCCTGAGAATTTACTGTCATAGTTAATGTTTCTGGGTTTGCTTTGGTTTGAATACTGTAGGTCCAAACACCCACCTAAAAATTAAATGGAAATATATTAAATATCCAAGGTCAAGCTCTTCTGTGTTTCATCATCCAACTCTTAAATACATTTTATAAATATGTTACATAATAAACAGGATTTGACAGTTTTGAGGGTAAAAGGTTGAGAATTGAGGCAGTTTAGAAAGGGCATCCTGGCTATTGTCATGCATGGTGTTCAAACTTTGGGAAATGTCAGCTAGGAAAAATAAGTTTAGGAAAGTTTGCTTTGGTCTTGGCCTCACTCTTTGAACTCAAAGTTCACAGATTTTAAGATCTGGTAGTGCTAATAAGGAGTGACTGAATAGCTATCTACTCACCAAATTGCACACGTTCTCCCTACATTGCTTCTTCAAAGTTATTCTTAGTCTACCTCATTTTTTCCCTTCTCTTTCTCCTAATGCATATGTTCTTCCTTTTCCCTGCCTCCATAATTTTTGGGACCACACAGGCATGGTGGAAAGTACATTCTATTTTATTGTAATTTTAAAGATGATACAACTATTGACAGCTGTGGTTGTGATAGTAAAAAAATGTATTTTCAGCTATAAAACAAATCTGCAAGGAAGTCTAAAAGCTGGTTGCTTACCTTTGCAGTTCCTGGAATACTGAGATAGGCCATTTTGGAAACCGTGTCCACTGTGAAATTTCTCATTGGTGTTCCATTGGGGTCCCAGAGAGAAATAGTGGGAGACTGTCTGGCCCATGTGATGAGGAAGAAAGTGTCCTTTCCCACAGTGCTATCAATTATCACAGTGCCATTCATCCAGGGATTATTGTTGAGTGTTAATCCTTTACTTTCAAGCTGTTTAAATATATTTTAAAAATTAATGGCTGGAGAAGAGAGTAATTTTTTCTGTTTTCATTTGTAATGTAGTTTTTAATTTCTGGCCCGAGAACAAGCTTATACAGGGTACACTACTTTAGGCTTGTGATCTCTCTGAATGCTGATTGGGATGTGACAGTTGTCAGTCAGAAAGCGTAGAAATACAGAGTCTGAGGAAAGGACAGGGCATAATAAAAGCATTAAAGCAGGAGAGTAGAATTTATAGTTGGAAATATGGCCCTGTTATTTTTTTCCTAATTGTCTTGGCAAACATCCACCCAAGTCTTTAGCATTAAAGGGTGCTACAACCTCAGAGAATTAGCTGTAGGATATGCATGTGTCCATCTTCATGGTGACCTAACAAATACTGGTTGTGGCTAGAGTATGTGAGTAGAGACAGTAAAGGGGGGCCTCAACAGAGAAAATCAGGACTAGCAAACTATGAGAGAAGCAAACAGGGATATTTTCCTGATGTGAAATCTTGAAATAATTTTCACACATGATACAGTGAGCCGCACTAGGCAGTAAATAGTCCAGCAGGAGTAGAAAGAAGGCAAACTTTATGAAGACTGGAATCCTGAGAAGAGATGTGAAAGATAGGACCTTTCTCTGAGAGGAGTGTCAAAGAAAGTTTTTCAAGTCTTTGTTGATAACTCTTAGGTAAGGAAAGCCAAGTTTATCCACGGATCAAGAAAGTGTTTTCTATAAATGTGTCATTTCAGAAATGATGGGAAATCTCATTTCTATTCTAAACCAGTCTTTTAAACCAAAAACCCTTTCACACCAGTGCTGATAGAGGGGAGTGAATTCTACCACTGCAACATCATTACAATGACAAAAATCTCAGTTCTGTGTTAAGTGGACATATTTTTGAGTGGACCATGTATTATTATTAAGTTAAATCTTAATGTGAGAGATTTTCAGGAAAGTCTAAGTAAATGAGAAAGCTTTGGCTACATAGTGGTACTAGGGGTAAACAACTGAGTAAAGAGTGAGATGCAGCCTTTTCTCTATATTCTAACTGCCACTATCCAAATCCAAGTTCTCATCCTCTATTGAGGATTATTGCAACATACCTCTAACTGTTCTTACTCTTCTCTCCCAAGACAAATCGAGGCTAGCCTTTCAAAAATTTTTTTCTTTTTGTTATTTCTCTACTTAAAAAACTAAAGACATTTCGAGTGAGAGGTACAGAACTTTCTGCCCCTTCCACATCATTTAGAAAAACTGTTATCGAAACTTTAAGCATATCCTACATGCAACTGTTTCTTTTCTGGATGATTTCCCATATTTTACTTTCATATTTTAAAATTCATTTGGAACATTCCACTTTAGTGTCTCACCAGCCCCTCAAAATCTAAGGTTAAAACAGAGCAGGAAATAATATCCTCAAAGTCAGTTCTCCCTCTCTCCATGTCAATTTTGTCATCATTTTCTCAGTCATACAGATAGAAACCTTCAGAAATGTATGTTATTCTCCATCAGATCCAGGCTAGATCTCAGATCAATTTTTAAACTGTTTTCAGGGCAAGGCTGCAAACTCAACCTCCAAACCAATCAGCCCATATTATCTTAACTCTGAATCCTATACCTTCTTGCTCTTTGTTGTTGGAGAGAAGAGGAAATAGGTTTGTCTAGGTGATCAAGGCAAGTTGTAATGCAGGCAGTGACTTGATGAACTGTAAGATGGAATACAAGTGACATTGCATGCACTTGGTGGGGATGGATATTGATAGAAATAGAATTTTGTAAAAAAATATTTTGAAGGAAACAGGCTGTGCTGACATTTTACATGGTACATGAATGAAGAAGGATGAAGGAAGTTGTCAGAACTTTTAAATCTAACTACAGAAAATGGTAGTCCTATTGAAACACAAATGAGAAAAGAAGTGGCATTCAGAAGAGAGATGAATAAAATAAAAAGCCAGTGAAAAAAGTGGTTGAAGAGGTAGGAAGAGCCCTAAATTTGTAGATATGCAATGGTTATTCACTCTCTTTCTTTTTGATAAATTATTTCCAAGATACATTGCTTCCATTTCCACACCACGTTCTTGAGTGCATTCGTATAATTCAAATCTATTTCACAGCAGTGAAGGGTGGGGGAAATCTTGGAAGCATGAGATTTTTTTTAATGCATTTATAGCAAAATGGATGCTACATTATTGGACAAAATCTATTTTGGCAGAAAAGTTAACAGTATTCAGTTTTGATGTTATCCCTTAACCAAGCTCTATGGGAAAAGAAAAAGAAAAAGTATATCTGCTACTTCACTACTTAATTTGGTCATATTGAAAGAATAGCTTCTATTTCATACTCAGATTTTAATTTTAATAAAAATTTACTTTGAGAAATATATAGGACTCAAAACTTTCAACAACGGAATTATTTCTCTTGGTTGTGGCTAAGTATAAACACCAAAACCTGAGGGGTGGAATCTCTGACCTGAAGAGGCTGTTGGGAAAGATCGGTGTTTCCTGATGCAAGGGCCCCAAAAGCATCAATGAGGCCATTGTTCTGGGCTTCATCTGAAGCAAAAAAATGGTTTCCTCCTAAAAGGTAAATACATTAAGTAGGTTTCTTTCTAGAAAATACATACTTACGCATTTTAGTAGTTAGTATGATAATAGGATAAACAAAATCATATTTTCAGTATATATTATTAAAATAGAACAAAATCTGGTATGTGTAAAGATTAACAATGAAATGTTAATTTAAAACTGTCATAACTAGAAAACGTAAGCAGCCTTTATACTTCACTCGTAGAAATTAATATTCCTGGCTAGAGTGCATGAAATAATAATAGAATGTGAAAGATGTTACAAATCCATGTATTAAAGTTCATAGACCTCACAGCCCTTTAGGGTAATTATTCACTTTTTTTTAAGATACAGTTATAATAATTCTGGCTCTCAGATTTTTCAACCAAAGTGGGTCAGAATCAGTTTAGGAAGCTTAAAGAGCTGTCGTATTGCAGTAACCTGACAAAAACTGGCAATGGAGAGGTAGAAAAATGGTAAGCAGTAGAGAAAAGTTCAAAAAAGGCATTACTTTAGAGGGACACTTGGGACAGAAATTAATTTTACAATGGCCATGAAAGTACTTTGAAGTAATGGGAGTTTGTGCAACTAAGCATTAAAAAACAAGTATATATTTGGTAGCATTAGACTTCAACCCAATATCATAATTGATATTCATAATGTTCTAGATTTTGTTTATTCTACTACATTTAAGAAGGCACTGAAACATGTGGTCTATCTTCATTATATGTCTCTGTATCTAAGACAGTATCTACCCTGTAGTTCATCTAGAAATTTTGTTGTTATTTAGATTTATTCAGCTTGAGCCTCTGTTAATCCATCTGCTCCCCAACCCTATCCAAAGTCTATGCTCTGATTTCATGGATTTCCCAGTATCTCTCCATGTGCCTTACACTGTCATCCTGACATGATTTCTTTTGCTCATGACTGATCATCTTTTCTCACTGCTTCTTTCTCCAGAAAAAGTAAACACCTTGTTCATGGCCCAGCTCAGAAGTCACCTCATCTCTCATGCCTTCTTTCTCTGACTCAATGCAACCCTGGGAGAATTAATGGCTTCCTCTGATCACATAGTGCTTTATTTCTATATATTTCTCCTGTCATGGAAGGATGTTATCTGATTACATTATCTGATTAGTAGTTTATTTGTCTCTTCAGCCAGCTGGACTGTGAGCACCTTGAGAACAGAGATCAGGTCTGGTGTGACTCTGATTCCAAAGTCCTGGCATAGCACCTGCAGGGCAGGAGCTTTAGAGAAATTGTTAAGTTGTTAGCCTTTACATTTATGTATCACTGTCAAAGGACAGTAATATATAAGTCATTCTATTACTCACCTGTTATAACACTCATCTCTATGACTGCTTTATCAGCAGATGGTCCCAAAGCAATCAAATGAATGACAGCCCCACTTTGCTTCACTTCATCAATACAAATATTTGCTGAGTTATCTTCCCCGTCGGTCAGCAGGACAATTTCAGATCCATCTATTTGGGTGTATATTTGTCTAATTACCTGCAGATATAATGACAGAATAATTACAAGTGTTCCTAGATCAAAAGACTTATGGGATATTAGAAAAAATGTGCAGAGAAAATAAACAAAAGTGTGCAGAAGAGATAGCTTCTCTTGTAAAAGCAGAATCTGTAATCAACAACTTTTAGGCAAACATAAATATGATTTTATTTTCTGTCTATCTGCAGAGAATGCTTGCTGAAGTGAAGTTATGTGGGCTCAGGGCTGTGGAAAATTCTACTTGGGTTAAATAACAGTGCCATCTTAGTCTGAGGACTCAGGTCAATCAGACATCAAAAATATAATTGCAGAATGTGGCATTAAATATTAGTCTGCTTTCTCTTGTTGGACTGCCCTCTAACAAGCCATTAGTATATAAAGTCTGTTGCATATACAGCTAGATGCATCAAGACCCCATCTCAACATTTTAAAGAAGTTTTATGATTCCAAATTAGGCAACCTTTAGTATACTTATAAAGAAAAGATACAGAAAACTTAAGCAGGTCAAGGTTAGGGATCTTGTTGTATAACTTTTATTTTACTCTAATAGTAAAGAGCACGAAACTAAGAGTATTGGTGGTGCTCAGAAAATACCTGGATTATATTTGTTGAAATTGAGTTCTATTTGTGACTTGAGCCCATTTCTTATAAAGCCAAACAGTTTGAAACGCAGAGTTCTGAATCTAGGTGCATATAAGAGAGGAAAAAGAGAATTTATCGCAGGATAGCAACTATATTTCATCTTCTCTGACAACTTTAATTCGTAGTGGATTCTTGGTACACCATTTTGACAAACTGAGTCCAAGTTAAAGGGAAACAAATGACAGATTATCAGTGGCTTTCATGAGCTTGGAGTGGAGGTTTCTGTAGATTTGTAGAAATGGGTTTGGAATTTAGATTTTCCTAATAAAGCTGGTGTCAGGGGACAAAGTGACCAGCTCACTTCAATTTTTGCATGTTATTAGGCAAATAGTGGCTTGTATATATTGTAATATATGTGAAATGTGCTTTAACATACATTAAAATCACACTAAAAATAGGAAATGCTCTAATACATTTATTGCATTTATATAACATCGCCATCATGTTACTCCTACATGTTTGAGTGAAATGTATAATATATATTGTGAGTCTTATTTTTATCCAAATGTATATGACCATTGTAATTACTATGGCATTTGTGAAATATATACATTTACTATATATAAATGATACTATTCTACATACATAAGTGTAATATTTCATTTAACCTTCATAATAGTCCTATGAGGTAGGCATTTTTATTTTCCTGTATTTCATAGATGAGGCACTGAAAACTTTACCTACAGTCACTTAGTAAGTAGTAGAGTCAGTACTCTGATATTACTTCCTGACCCTATGACTAACAGCCCCTGCTACCTCTATTTAATTAACATCAGTTTTCCCCAACTCAGTGTCACAGAAACTGAAATGAAGATTGGCCCAAAGTGGAATCATACCATATAATTTGCTTCATTACCTTAAAAATTGATGAATTTTGCTGCTGAAGCACACTTATTTCTTTAATATTTATTGAGCACTGACTATTGGATGGTGTAATAAGACACAGTCTCCAACCTCATTGGGCTTATACGCTAGTGGCATTTATTCATCCTTCAGTTTATTCATTGATTTACTGATCCATTAAGAAATCATTAAATGAAATTTTTTCTATGGGCTTAGTTCATCCTGCACTTCTTAGGATTAGTCATGTTAAAATCAGACAGCAAGTATGTGTGGCAGCATTTGTCATAAAAATGTACTAATCATAACAAAAAACTGGTAAGGGGGATTGAGAGGTACAAACTTACAGTTATAAAATAAAGAAGTGATGAAATATAATGTACAACATAGGAAATATAGCTACCAATATCATAATAACTTTGTATGGTGACAGGTAGTAACTAGACTTATTGTGGGGATCATTTCATAAGGTATAAAAGTATCAAATAACTATGAAACTAATAGGGTATTGAATGTCAATTATACTTCAGTTTTTTAAAAAAGAACAAACTATATTTGCAATATGATTTTCACCTGAAATGCTGATTTAATTCCAGCACAGATGGAAGTTCCTCCACCAGCTGCTGTAGGTAAGCTCTCTGAGAGCCTGTTTCTTTCTTTGCTGCTTATTATTTGGATTAGATTACTTTTAACAGTGGCAGCACTATCAAAGTGCACCATCCCCACCCAGGATCCATTTTCAATGGTCTGCAGCAGGAAATGTTTTGCTGCTTGGTTCATTCGATTTAGGCGATCAAAACCCTGCATTAAAAAAACAAAACAAAACAAAAAACCTCAAGAAAACAACCAAGGGGTTTTCAACTGGAAAATAATAGCAGATCACATAAAACGAGTGAATAAAATTTGTCACTGATTTTTTATCAATAATAATTGGTATTATTAAAGAATGCAATTTTCTTTTAATTAATAAAATTGAAAAATATAGTTATGTGTATTATGGAACACACATGGCATAATAAAGAACATAGGCTTTAACTAGAGCTGATTCTTGGATGCTAAGCACCCAAATTAGAGGTGGAGGGTAGGGTAGGGATTGGATTGCAATTATGAGGTGATGACTCACCTCTTAGAGACTGCCTAATAACTCCTGAGATCCTCTGTTCCAGCTGTATCAAACTGAAACTATTCCCAAATCCCACATTATCAAACCAGGCTATCATGGACTCCATCGAGAGACTGAAATCTCCCTATCATCTTGGGGACATCCCAGAAGATGAAAGTCAAGCTGCAGCTATATTCTGAGAGGCCCAGTTCCTACCTCCCCCATTTCCTCTTCTGCTCCTAACCTCTCCCCACCACTTCCCCACCAATGGACTAATTGGAATTGGTTCTTTGACAACTCATTAAAACTCACATCCCTCTTTCCTAGGTGAACGTTCAGGACATAAGGCTCTTCGTACATTTGTCTTTTCCTTTCCTCAACATCAACTGATCTGTGGTACCTACCCCCACCCCCCACACACATCCAAATTTCCCTCTGAACTCCCTAGAACCAAGCCACAGAGAAAAACTTCTCTTACATTTCCATCTTTGAGGGGTCTCTTTCTACCACTTTGTTTTACCTTTAAACTTAGCTTTACCCACATCATGTCCAAAGGAGGCTGCTCATCTTTTCCCAATAAGGAACTTCATCTCTCCTCAGCAACACTTCCTAGAACACTTCTATGTATAGGTGTCTAGCATTCTGATGTTCTTTCTGAAACTCTGCTATTGTAGATCATTTCATTCAACTGTATCATCTTCTGTGCTTTTCAGTAACCACTCAACCCCCCATTTGTTGAAGACATTCTTCTTGATCTTCAGCATGCTCTGTTCTGCCTCTAATGTGACATCCTTCTGGTGCCTTTGCATATTATGTTTGCTCATTGTAGTCCATTTCAACAATTATCTGTTGAGTGCTTATATGTGATAAACCCTGTTCTAGGCAAAAGGGATGGAAAGATGAGTAAGACACTGTTTTAAGCCCTAGGGAGCTCCTAGTCTAGTGGGAGAGAAATGTATAATTTCAACATAATATATAGTAATGGAGGTTTGCACAGGTCATTGTGCAAGGCCAGCAGGACCATTAGCCTAGCCTAGAAGCCCAGCCCATCTCCTCCTGGAGGAAACAGGTGCCTCTACCAAACTTGAAGAATATGTATGAGTTAGCCAAATAATGGAAAGAGAGAGCACAATTTCTCTATTCAACAGTGAATTCTTCAAGGATATGAGTTTCTACTCCTAGACCCTGGCCCAATGCTTCCCATTCACTGAATGATAGCAGAGGGAATAAATCACTGAATCTGACTGTATCTTTACATTGATCATAGCCAAAAGGATGAAAAGCGATGACTGTATCTTTATTATGGTGATGCTTTTTGTCTGTGGCTTTGAGCATAAAGAGGTCATTTATAGATGATGCAAATAAGGTAAAGGCATGATAACAATTCTCCTCGTTGATCTTGTTCCTTGACTTGGAATGGAGTTCAGAAGCCCTAATCCACTCTCTCCTTATGTCTGTTAAGATTTCCATTAGATAACAGAGACAAAGTTAGAAAGCATGTCCATATTAAAAATCTTTAGTACTAATCTTCTAACTAAGGCTTTACTAAAGGATCTAAAAGTACTCCTCAATAAACTCTCTATTTTCTGGGGTTGTATCTTGGATTAGATCTTTTTAATTCCATTGCCACACTTCTTTTATTACAATATTCACCGCCCCCTCTTGAGATCATGATCATAAGAGGTGACTGTACTTATGCCACCATATAATTTAGAACAAGCAGGTAGTGTTGAGTATTCTTAGCAATTCAATCACTTTAATGTCCTTACATCAGGAACAAATGGGCCCACAGACTTACATTCATGCTTCCAGACTTATCAAGAACTAAGCATACAATTCTTTCTCTGATTTTCAGCAATGAGAAGACAGGTGGGGGGGGTGGAGCCACCATAGATGTTGTGTTTTTAAAGTCCTCAGAATTGCTGATCACCTCCCATGTACTTCTGGAATTGCACATTTTGTTTTGTAGGCTTGGAGCTTCTCGGTTATGGTTTTCTTTATTACAGAATTCAACAACCTAAAAGGTTAATAAAATGAAAATAAAAACCTTTTTACATATAAAGTATTTAAAAATTCAACTATAAATCTGAAAAATAAAAAGTGTTCTTGGCAAACATGTTGTTTATTTAATGAAATAAGATTCACTGAGGAATCATATAATAGTAATATGGATTTTGAATAATTGTAATAATAGGTAACACTAGTTGAATGCTTACTATGTGCCAGTTAATGTTTAAAGAACTCTATATTAATATATGTAGTCTCTCAGGAAACCTGCACAGATATTTTGTAAACTTGATAACATATCCTTTGAATATAAATATACACTCTGAACTCACAATTGACATACTTACAGAATTAATACCTTGCATAAACATTATGGATGCCTTTTCAGTTTGATCTTTATCAGGGAAGAATTGACAATCTTTTTCATACAGTTTTGTCTTAGAATCAATTCTGCATCCTCTTGTTGTACAACTGTTCCCTTGACACTTATAAACTCTATTTAAACCAGTAATGCCTGTGGAACATCTGAAAATATATAATAGTTAGTTTTTGAGGCAACTTAACAATCAAAATTTTTAAGTCTTAAGTAGTCTTTCTATCAAGGTTTTCTTTATTCTTATTTATGTACCACACACATCTTGTTTTTGACAGCAACATTTAAGTGTTCCTATCAGAGCAGTTAGCTGTTTTTCAAGAAATTGCAGAAAGAAATTTTAAGTGGGATGTCTAGTATACGTAATGGCTGAGTTCCCTGTTGGGATTAAAGTTGCTGCTGTCCTGTTAGTCCTAATGGCTGGAGACTGCCCCTTTCCAAATATCTTTCCTGGTGGCCTTGTGATGATAAATGCACTGCAGGCATCTGGACAAGGTAACTTGTGAAAACACTTACTCTCGCTACTACCGTAGCTTGAAGATCTTTGGAGGATTCTTTTCAAAGAAGATATCTCCAAAAGAATAGGATGTGGCATAGCTAGACATGTTTTGTTTTTTCAAGGAGCATTTTTATCTAAAGCAAAATGTGGCTTGAAGGAAAGACTGAGGTACTGCCTAGGACAGTGGTCTTTACTGGTGGGGGCATTTTAGATCTATGTTTTATTGCACGGAATTGGCCACAGGTAGCAGTGATTACAGTAAAGATGCTGGAATGTGAATGTATCTCATCTTTTCAATGTGTTTCCATTTCAAAATTAAGAAGCAATTGCTAGATTGCATTCAGTCATTTAGAGGGTCTCCTAAATATGTGTATGCTTCTTAATGCCCTAGAACTCCGTGAACATAATGGTATCTACATTAACAACCGTGATGAATATTCTGTAACAGAGACTGGACATTTAGGGGGAATACAGTATAAACAAATGTAATCAATGTAATATTCCTTAAATATGTGTACTGAAATTGGTGAAGCAAATGGGCAAAGGAAGGGACTTCAATGAAATCAAGTATCTTTTATTTTGTATGTTTTTGGTTAAGTTTAGAGACCTAGTACGCATCTAAGATTGATTAAACTATTAAACTGATGACATCTAATTTTAAACCAATTACTGACAACCATTTTGCTCTATTGATCTGAAACTAAGAGGATTGTCTATTATTAACTGTGATGGTAGATTGGTATTTTTATTTTTTTATTTTTTTATTTTATTTTTTTTTTTAATAGTTTATTGTCAAATTAGT
>NW_027533090.1:0-783 GCF_008692635.1 Crocuta crocuta
CAGCAGGCACAAGAAGAGGAAGAACATCGTAGAGAAGCAACTGCATGTTTCCAGATTCCTTTAAATGAAATTCAAGCACAGCTGCAACAGCATGACATACATAACGCCAAACTGCGCCTGGAAAACACTGAACTAGGAGAGAAGCTGAAGAAGCTCATTGAACAGTATGCACTGAGAGAGGAGGTAAAGGCGTCTTGTTTATTTATATGGCATCTTGTTATTATGAAAAACTTTTCACCATTATTACTAAAGACTACTTATTGTTGCCAGACAGTATTTGAGGACTTTTGTGTATGCACAGTAGCAAGCAGTCAGGAATTTATTAGGAAAGTAGTAGGCACAGTGTGAACTAAAGGATTGATTGGGATCATCACTGATGACCCAGAGATCTGTGGATTTGGATACGTGAGGTATGCTGAGTGGTACTTGTTTTCCACGGGATACTGGAAGATTACGAGTTTAGCATAGCGGTTGTTGTTTTCTTTTTTCTTTTTAAAAATTTTTAATGTTTATTATTTATTTCTGAGAGAGAGAGAGAGACAGNGGGAGGGGCAGAGAGAGAGGGAGACCAAGAATCTGAAGCAGGCTCCAGGCTCTGAGCTGCCAGCACAGAGCCCGATGCGGGACTGGAACCCACCACTGTGAGATCATGACCTGAGCTGAAGTCGGATGCCCAACCGACTGAGCCACCCAGGCACCCCCTGGTTGTTTTCTTCAAATCCAGTCAAAGAGTAAATGAGTATCTGGCACCCAAATATCGAATACCTCTGACTTCCATGATAA
>NW_027533091.1:0-503 GCF_008692635.1 Crocuta crocuta
CAGGACTACAGTTTAGTGATTCATCACTTATATATAACATCCAGTACTTTTCCTGACAAATGCCCTCCTTAATGCCCAGCACGCATTAGCCCATCCCCCACCCAACACCCCTCTAGCAGCCCTCAGTTTGTTCTCTGTATGTATTTAAGAGTCTCTTATGGTTTGCCTCCCTCTCTGTTTTTATATTATTTTCCCCTCCCTTCCCCTATGTTCATCTGTTTTGTTTCTTAAATTCCACATATGAGTGAGATAATATAATATTTGTCTTTGAATTATTTTGCTTAGCAGAATACATTTTAGTTCTATCCATGTTGTTGCAAATGGCAAGATTTCGTTCTTTTTATCACTGAGTAATATATCATTCCTGTGTGTGTGTGNGTGTGTATGTGTATATGTGTATGTGTGTGTATGTGTGTATATGTGCGTGTATGTGTATATACACGTGTATATATATACATGTGTATATACATACACACATCTTTATCCCTTTGTCAGTCGATGCA
>NW_027533092.1:0-1944 GCF_008692635.1 Crocuta crocuta
CTGATGGTACAGCTATATTGATTCATTTTCCCTGTCTCTGCAAGTGTTTGCTTTACACCAGGTACAGCTGATTCTTCATTGCTTGGGGGCACCCGAGTGGCTCCGTCGGTTAAGCGTCTGAGGCTTAGGCTCAGGTCATGATCATGTGTAGGGCTCTGTGCTGACAGCTCGGAGCCTGGAGCCTGCTTCGGATTCTGTGTCTCCCTCTCCCTCTCTACCACTCATGCTCTGTCTGTCTCTCAGAACAAGCAAATAAACAAAAAAGTATGCGTTTTGGGGGGTATGTGTAGCTTTTCTTTTAATTTCGCTTCATGTTTAGGCGTCCTGGACCTTGAGTGAAAGTTGGGGAAGGAAACATCTGGACTCGGAAAGATAAGGCTTCTGCGGCTTGAATCCTACTGCTTCTGTGTCCATTTAACCACAGGGGCCTCACAGCTGCTCCCCCAGGGCTGGGACGAGGGCTGTTCCCGTTGTCCCCCTCCATTTTCAGTGACTGGCGTGTAGGAGAAAGTCCTAGCCACCTGATACCGTACCAGTGCTTTCTCCGGTCTGTGCAGGTTACTCAAGGGTCCCTTCTCGTGCCCTAGAAACGTGGTCTGCTTTCCAGGGTTCGGTTCCCAGATTCAGGTCATGATCTTGAGGTTCGTGAGCTTGAGCCCCGCGTCGAGCTCTGTGCTGACAGCTCGGAACCTGGAGCCTGCATCGGATTCTGTGTCTCCCTCTCTCTCTGCCCCTTCCCTGCCTGTGCTCTCTCTCAGTCAAAAATCAACTTAAAAAAAAAAATGAAAACAACAACAAGGTCTGCAATCGATTTCAGTGGCGCAGTCCCGATTGCCAAGTGCTGCTTTGGGGCGCCGTGTGCTGGTCCCCGCACCGGGCGGTGTGTGAGGCTTTGCAAGGGTCCTTGGTCTCGCTGTGTCTCTGAGGCGCNATAAGTCGTGCAGGACGGCACGTCGTTGAGGCGGGGCCACAGGGCCTGGGGGGAGGCTGCGAGCCTGGGGAGACTGTACTGGGACATCTTTAGTGTTTCTAAAGAACAAGGCCAGGTGTGTTGGAAAGGCGCTCCAGAGTGATGCTTCCGAGGCCTCGGGGAGCTGGGGGGGGCTCCGGCTGTTGAGCATCCAACTCTAGACTTCAGCTCAGGTTGCGGTCTCTGGTTTGTGAGATCGAGCCCTGCGTCGGGCTCCTCACTGACGGTGCGGAAGCTGCTTGGGAATCTTTCTCTTTCCCTGTCTTCCTCCCTGCCCCTCTCCCCCTCAAAATAAATACACATTTAAAAAGAAGAAGACATGGTTTCCTGGCGGATGGCCGAAGGCAGCGGGGAATACGCAGGGGAAGCAGGCGGCCGGCACGAGTGGCCGGCTCNGGTCTGAAGGAAAGCCCTGCCCTGCGTTTCCTTCCCCCTCCTCCTGGGCTGCTTTCTCTGTCCCTTTGTCCCCGGACTTCACTGTCACCAGGAGGGTAGGGACGGGGCGGCCCAGCCAGCGCCGGGCCCGTGACCTGCGTGGACCACAGACACACCTGAACGAGCCCAGGCCTGATGCCTCAGAGGGGTCGTCCTGTGGCTTCACAGGTGGCCTTCTTTCGAGTCCCTGCCGCCCCGAGGACGCCGTATCTCTCGGGCTTGCAGACCTCCTTCAAGCAAATCTGCTGGCTCCGCGTTCTCAGATTAAAGGCCAGTGCAGCGCCGCAGGAAGCCCGATGCGTGTACTGGGGGGGCTGGAGGCGGGGCAGCCTGCATTGGTTTTCCCTCGAGTTTTTGCATCTTTTCAAATCTTTGAGAGAGAGAGACAGAGGAAGAATGCCCAGCCGACTGAGCCACCCAGCTGCCCAGAGTTTTTACAAACTTTTAAATTTAGAATTTAAAAGTTGTAGGGGCGCCTGGGTGGCTCAGTTGGTTAAGCGTCCGACTTCAGCTCAGGTCATGATCTCACAGTTCGTGGG
>NW_027533092.1:2011-18286 GCF_008692635.1 Crocuta crocuta
GGTTAAGCGTCCGACTTCAGCTCAGGTCATGATCTCACGGTTCGTGGGTTCGAGCCCCGCATCAGGCTGTGTGCTGACAGCCCAGAGTCTGGAGCCTGTTTCGATTCTGTGTTTCCCTCTCTCTCTGCCCCTCCCCCACTCATGCTCTGTCTCTCTCTGTATCTCAAAAATAAATAAACGTTAAAAAAAAAAATTTAAAAGTTGTGAAAAACTGAGCTGTAACTCACATACCCTCAAATTCACCCTTCTAAACAGAACAGTTCAGTGTATCTTATTTTAGTACATTTACTTAATTATACGGGCAACAGTCTCGATAATTCCAGAACATTTTCATGTTCTGTTCATGTCTCCCCAAGAGAAATGCCACGTGCATGAGCTGTCCTTCGCCGTCCCCTCCCTGCCCCCAGCCCTGACAGCCACGCATCTCCGTCCGGTTTCTATGGAATTGCCTGCTGTGGACACTGTGTGTAAGTGGGTCGTGCAGTGTGCAGCCTTCTGTGTCTGCTTGATGCACGGAGCCTGTTTTCCAGGCCCATCCACGTTGTACCATGCTTCCGCGCCCCATTCCTTTTTAGGGCTGAATACTATTCCGTTGTGTGCATAGAACACAAGTTCTTTATCGCCAGCCGTGAGCGGACAGCTGGCTGTTTCGCCGTTCTGGCCCCGTGAATGACGCTGCTATGGGAGTTCACAGTCGTCTTTGTCTAGACCTCTGTGCTGCACTCTCTGAGCACTTTTCTTGCATTTTGAGCTGGTCACACACCCAGCCGGGAGTGGTACTTGTGTTTCCAGAGCACAGGGGCATCCGACCTCCGATACATTAAAAGAATACGGTTGGTCTTTCTGGCTTGCAGGTTGTTTAAGCAAAATTAAAACTTACAATTTTTAGATCTTAAAATTAAAAAAAATTTTTTTGGCAAGTTTATTTTATTTACTTATGAATGAAACAGTGCAGGGGAGGGGCAGAGAGAGAGAGAGAGAGAGAATCCCAAACAGGCTCTGCACTGTCAGCGCAGAGCCCAACTTGGGGCTCAAACCCACGAACAATGAGATCATGACCTGACCCGAAATCAAGAGTAGCACACTTGACTGACTGGGCCATCCAGGTGCCCTAATCTTAAAATTTTTAAAAATCTCCAGGGACACCTGGGAGGCTCAATGGATTAAGCATCTGACTTCAGCTCAAGTCATGATCTCACAGTTCATGGGTTCAAGCCCCACGGCGGGCTCTGTGCTGACAACTCAGAGCCTAGAGCCCTCTTTGGATTCTGTGTCTCCCTTTCTCTTGGCGCCTTCCCTGCTAGCACTCTGTGTCTCTCTCAAAAATAAATAAACATTAAGGGGTGCCTGGTGGCTCAGTTGGTTAAGCATCCGACTTCAGCTCAGGTCATGAACTTGCGATTCATGACTTTGAGCCCTGTGTCGGGGTCTGTGCTGACAGCTTGGAGCCTGGATCCTGCTTTGGATTCTGTGTCCCCCTCTCTCTCTGCCCCTCCCCCCTCATGCTCTGTGTCTCTCTCTTCCTCAAAAAAAAGGTCAAAAAAATTTTTAATGAACGCTAAAAAATTGTTTTTTAAAATACCTTCAAATGAACCATTTTGGAATCTCATGGGCTTTTGTCTTAACGGCATGAGATGGCCTGTGACCCATGCGGTCTCGCCTGGGCTCTTAGAACATTCTAGACACAGTGTGCATTGGTCCCCGGCGTCCTCTCTTGTCCCGAGGATGGCAGCTAACAGTTCCTAGAGCCTGTCCGACGGCTGCTGTGGGCTGCTGTGTGCGCACGAGTGTGCAGAACCTCTGACAGCCCTGTGAAGGGACCTCGTTATCTCCCCCGCTGTGCAGATGGGGTAGAGCTTTGGCGGCAGCAGGGGCTGCTCGCTGCCCTGGCGGGGGCCCCGGGACAAAGTCCCACCTTCCCCCAAGGGGAGCGTCAGCCCTCCTTCGCTGCGCCAGCTCCCCCTCCGTGCTTCTGTTGGCATCGTTGGAGGTGCCCTCGGTCTTAGTGCCCGGGTGAGTCCGGTTGTGTACGCACCCCGCGGGGTCCCTCCGAGGCCTCACCCCTGTGGGCAATGACCTCCTCTTCCCACCCCTCCCCCCCTCTCCCCCTCTCTCTTCTCTTCCCAGCTTCCTTGGGAAATNCTCCGTTCTTCTGTTGGCATTGTTGGAGGATGCCCTCGGTCTTAGTGCCCGGGTGAGTCCGGTTGTGTACCCACCCCGCGGGGTCCTCCGAGGCCGCGGGCAGGACCAGATCAGCGAGGCATCACCCCTGTGGGCAATGACCTCCTCGTCCCACCCCTCCCCACCTCTCCCCCTCTCTCTCCTCTTCCCAGCTTCATTCAGAAATGAAAACCCCCACATCTTGGGGGCCTGGGTGGCTCAGTCAGTTAAGCTCCTGACTCTGGCCTTCGGCTCAGGTCCCGGTCTCATGGTTTGTGAGTTCGAGCCCCCCATTGGGGGCTCTGCACAGAGCCTGTTTGGGATTCTCTCCTCTCTCTGCCTTTCTCTCTCTCTCAAGATAAATAAATAAACTTAAAAGAAAGGAAAATCTCCATGTATTGAATCCAGAGTATGGAATCCTTCAATACACTTAACATTGTCAGGGTTGAGGGCATTGATACTATCTTCACATAGCATTGTGGGGTTTAGAAAGTTTTCTGTCTCTAGAATATTTTTTCTTTTGACCCTTGTTTGGTAACAAGCTGCTGGGAGGTTTGGCCAGGGCTGTATGTGCTCACAGGTGACAACCCAGGACCCAAAGGTCCTCCTGTCCAGCCTGGGCCTTGGAGCACGAAAACAAACAGCTGAATAACTGTTTTTCCTGTGTGAGGTGTTTTTTGTTTCTTTTTGATGTTTATTCATTTTTTTAGTGTGATAAGTGTATTTATTTTATTTTATTTTTATTTTTATTATTTTTTTTTAGAAATAGTTTATTTTCAAGTTGGTTTCCATATGTTCATTCATTTTTGAGAGACAGAGTGTGAGCAGGGGAGGGGCAGAGGGAGACAGAATCCGAAGCAGGTTCGAGGCTTGAGCTGTCAGCGCAGAGCCTGACGTGGGGCTCGAACTCACAAACGGTGAGATCATGACCTGAGCCGAAGTCGACGCTTAACCGACTGAGCAACCCAAGTGCCACTGAGTGACTTTTTCAAAAATTCTTTTTTGAGATTTATTTTTCAAGTGTAAGAGTTGTCAGGATTTTATAAAATTACATGCCCCCCATTCTCTGAAATCTGTATAAAGTCCTGTCTCAGCTTGACAATAGACCTCTTTATGAGATTTCTATATTTAAAGGTTCTTTTAGAAACCAGGGGACAGCAAACCTCTATACAGGACCAGAGTGAATATTTTTGGTTTTGTGGCACAAATTGCTGCCCTCTGCAGTTAGTAACAGCATAAAAACAGCCGTAGACCACACATAAAGGCAAGGGCTGTGTGCCAATAAAACTTTATTTACAAAAGCAGGTGGTGCCCAGGATTTGGCACGCTGGTTGAGGGGCCACTGCCCCCAGCCACGGAGGTTTTCAGAGTGTGACCCCCAGACCCCTGCATCGGTAGCACCTGGAACCCTGTTAGAAATGCAGTCGCGGCCCTCGCTGCAGACGTACCGAACCCCAGCCCGGGGGGCCAGCCAGGATCCCCACGGGCCGTGCTGGTGCTGGCTGCAGCTTGAGTCCTGCGGTTTTGGGGAGCTGTGGCCCGCCTACCGTGTGCCTCGGAACCAGCTACCAGCTGCTGACTCCGCTCCAGAAGCGTGCAGTGCAACCTCGGGCCCAGGCGGCCCTCTGCGCCTGAAGGAGGAGCGAACTTGTAAAATGCCTCCCCTCTGGGCCGGTAGAGGAGACGGGGGAGACAGGGAGCAGACGGCGGGCCCGGAAAGCGGGGTTACTTCTGATACCTCGTGTACCCTAAGGCCAGGAGTTTCTGGAAGTCAGGTTCAGGCCTTCTGTTGGTAGCTGACGCACAGCCCGCCACGTTTGCAAATGTATCTTTAGGATTTGAAATGAAAAAAGGTCGAGAACATACTGTCTGATTCCATCGGTATAGATGTCCGGCATAGGGACAGCACATGGGACGGATGTCAGGAAGGGGGCGTGAGGGGTGACGGCTGATGGCCTCGGGGTTTCTTTTGGGGAGTGATAAACATGCCTTGGATTTACAGAGTCGTGATAGTTAACGACCTGAGTGTCCTAAAAGCCACTGATTTGTACACTTCACAAAGGTGGACTTACGGAATGTGAGTTCTAGCTCCGTAAAGCTGTTCTTGAGTAAAAGGAAATGGGTTAAGTTCCTGGGGCTCTTTCTTGACCTGCAGGGACTTCCTGCCAGGAGGCCGGCTGGGAAAGTCCCGCCCGGCAGCGCCGTAGGGCCCCGCGTCCGTCTGTCCGTCCCGCATCACGCCCGTCGCGGGATTCCGCTGTGGGTGCTGGCTCTGGCCTACAGGCAGGCAGCCCGGGGAGAGAGCCAGTGTTCCTCAGGGAGAATGAGGCCTGACAGCTGGGGGGTCCCCAGGCAGGGGGAGCCTTTGTGCCCGCAGGGCGGAGGAAGTGGGGGAGGCCACGGGGGGAGGGGGGAGTGAGGGAGGCAGGAGTCCAGGCCGTTCTCCGGGACACTGGGAGCCATAGAAGGTATTAAAGCAGCTGGTGGTGGCAGGGGTCACTCTGGCAGCAGATGGGCAGGTGGGTTCAGGTGTGTGGGAGGAATCGAGAAGCCTCTGGCTGCCGCTGGTGGGACAGGGAAACATCCTGGAATCGGAGTGCCCTAAGGCACCGTGGGGGCAGGGCACCCGGCACTGGTGCTGGGAGGGGAGATGCCAGAGATGGCGCCTAAGTGCTAACTGTGGGTACACGTGATGCTCCCCTCTCCCCATCCCGCCCGGTGGGCGCTGGGGCCCGGGGGTGGGTGATGAGACCCTGGCTTCTGGAAGTGGGGGCCGCCAGAAAGCTCTGACGGGACAGGTGTGTGCAGGGTAGACTTGGCCCTTCCCTTTGCCCAGGTGTGGCTGGGACGATGAGCAGGTGCTCTCTCTGCACACTGGCTCAGGGCCTCTGTCCCGTTCCAGCACTTCCTGACATTTCCCGACAGACATTGGCCTTGCTTTGCCCCTCTGTGGGTTTGCCATGCCCTGTCCTAACTGCTTGTAGAGGAAAGGAGCAGCTGGTTGGAAAAAATTCCCTTTTAAGAATAAGAATTATAGGGGCGCCCCGGCGGCTGAGTCGGTTAAGCATACGACTTCCTCTCTGCTCATGATCTTGCAGTTTGTGGGTTCGAGCCCCGCATCAGGCTCTATGCTGACAGCTCAGAGAGTCTAGAGCCTGCTTCGGATTCTGTGTCTCCCTCTCTCTGCCCCTCCCCTGCTCTTTCTCTCTCTCTCTCAGAAATAAATATTAAACAACTTTTTTTGTATTTAAGTTCAGTCTCATTGGGAGACCTAGTAAATATCAAACGGCTCTGGGCCGAGCTGCCTGGACTTTGGGGACCCAGAGCCAGTAGTAGCGTTTAAAGCCAGACCTGCCCTTGTAATTCAGCCCCAAGCTGTATAATTAGCAAATAGTATTAATCCCCATGAAACTGTAACTCATCAGATGAATCATTTAATTTTGTACAGATTAATAACCCTCCTGGTTATGTGACTGTTGCTAAATTAATTGTACTCTAGGGTAAAAATAGATTGTGTGAGTGAATGAATCCTCTCAATGCTTTGTTCTCAAAATGTGTTGTTAGTCTTAATCATCATAAGATTGTATTTGAATTGTCATAAGTAATGAGATTTTGTATATGCAGTTATGACTTCAGTTCATGCGTATAGAATGCTGTGATAACTTCATCAGGTGTTAATTTTCTGAGAAAGAGGCAGGATCGGGGCACCGGGGGGGCCTCAGTCGGTTGAGCATCCGACTTCAGCTCAGGTCATAGTCTCCCTGTTAGTGAGGTCAAGCCCNACTCTCGCTCACTTTCTCTCTCACAAAAATAAACATTTAAAAAATTTTTTAAAAAAGTGGCAGCATCTGTAGGAGATGGGGGGAGTGAAATTTGTAATGAGTCAGATGCAAAGGGTATGTGCCACCACCACTGATCCTTTACTCTGCTATTTCCTAGTTGCACACCTTAAATATGTATACATATATATATACACACACACATAGACACACACACGCACACTTGCATGCACACACACGTATACATATATGTAACTGATTACATAATTACTTTTGAAATCATGTTTCAGATCTTTTTTTAAGTTTTTTTTATGTCTTTATTTTATTTTGAGAGACAGAGACAGAGAGTGAGCAGGGGAGGGGCAGAGAGAGAGGGACACACAGAATCAGAAGCAGACTCCAGGTTCTGAGCTGTCAGCACAGAGCCCGACGCGGGGCTCGAACCCAGACTGTGAAATCATGACCTGAGCCAAAGTCGGATGCTGAACTGACTGAGGCACCCAGGTGCCCCTCATATTTCAGATTTTAATGGAGAAATAACATTTAGGTTTTAGGTCACCCAGGTTAGATACACTCTGGCGTTGCCCTCTCATCTTATTAGTTCAGCTGTTTAAGCATTGAAGGATCATTGACTTCTAGTAAGAAGGGAAACATCTAAGTGCGGATACACGCCTGGCGGAGCCCTTCCACGGATTCTCCCACCCTCCAGGAACTGCGCGTTTGGACAAAAGTGATTGCGTGAGCCCTTTCCTAGCTAGCTGCGGGCATTCAGAGCACGAGCAGCGGAACAATGATGGGAGGCTGGAGGAACATTCTGGGTATTGGAACGCCAGCGCGTGGGTCAGCAGCCCTGCTGTGCTGCTGTGATCCCAGCACGCAAGAATTCGGCCCTTGTGAACTGTGCGGGGTCTTACTGGGCTGGGTCCGTGAGGCTGATTCCCCCGATGAGGAGTGAGCTTGCAGAGCTTGGAACCTGGGGAGTGTGGGGAGAGACATGCCCAGGCACACGTTGCCAGGAGTGTCCTGTGGGGAGGGCGGGGGCGGCCCGCTCACTGGGACTGCCACTTCCCAAAATTCTCAGGATTGCTTTCTCGGAAGGGGTGTTTCACTTCTTTTAGTGTACTATTTCTTTTTCGGATGTGACAGAGTAATGGCAGGAAAGATGTGTCCTGGAGGGAAGCTCGCTGTTCTCACATTAGGAAAAAGAAACCCTAAATTTAAAAATACAGTGGTTGTGGAATAGCTTTAATGGACTCTATCTAGAAAATTCCAAGTTTAAGAAAGAATCTCTTTGCTCCGTATTAAAGAAAACAACGAAAGGGATTGTGAGGAGTGTATTTATTTTTTATTTTTTTAATGTTTGTTTATTTTTGAGACAGAGCGTGAGCAGGGGAGGGGCAGACAGAGAAGGAGACACAGAATCCGAAGCAGGCTCCAGGCTCTGAGCTGTCAGCAAGGAGCCGGACAAGGGGCTCGAACTCATGAACCAGGAGATCATGACCTGAGCCCAAGTCAGATGCTCAACCGACTGAGCCCCCAGGTGCCCAGAATGTATTCTAAGCCCACTTTGGGTACTGGGGTGATTTGTTCCATGGCTCTTTCTCCCTAGTACAGACCATCTTCATCCTATAATTAATCCTCACTTCCAGAAAGCGTGTTTGTACAGATAATCTCATGACGGCTTGAAATTTTAATTTAACTGTTAAAGCTTTTTGGGTCTCACAGACTGGTGAGAGTCTTCCAGTGTCCTGTTCCCATAAACTCTACTGGGGATGAGAGAATTAACAAGCTGGGATCTTACAGACAGTTCTGCTTGTTAACTTACTGTGTTTGTATCCACACTGATGAANGAGATCATGACCTGAGCCGAAGTCAGATGCTCAACCGACTGAGCCCCCAGGCGCCCGGAATGTATTCTAAGCCCACTTGGGGTACTGGGGTGATTTGTTCCATGGCTCTTTCTCCCTAGCACAGACCGTCTTCATCCTATAATTAATCCTCACTTTCAGAAAGCGTGTTTGTACAGATAATCTCATGACAGCATGAAATTTTAATTTAGCTGTTAAAGCTTTTTGGGTCTCACCAACTGGTGAGAGTCTCCCAGTGTTCTGTTCCCATGAACTCTACTGGGGATGAGAGAGTGAACAAGCTGGGATCTTACAGACAGTTGCGCTCGTTAACTTGCTGTGTGTGTATCCACACTGATGAAAATTCTGCCTGGCCTAGCTCATTGTTCAGAACCTTGGTTGGGTGAAAGGACAGTGGGCGCAGCCCTGGGGAAACATTCTGTAACATTTATTTTCCTTTAGTGGCTGAGTGCTCAAGCTGGCCTCCGGGGCCTTTCACAGGGAGAGTGCGCGCTACGGTGAGAAACGCTCAGGGGCTGCGGCCCTCAGTCTTTGCCTCTCCACGGCGCGCACGGCACACACCCGGAGACCTTGCACGGGGGCGCTCAGGCTTCATCCATCAGAACCCTGGGTGTGTTTAAGCTCCCCACGTGATTCCACCTTGGCCCTTGGCCTGCTGCAGCTGCTCTGGTCCCTTTAGCTTCCCCAACCAGCATCTCTGGGACTTGGCATCGCGAGCCAGGGTGCCCTGGGATCAGCATCCCAGCGCCTGACACACCCCAGGCACTCAGCGAATGTGCAGTGCAGCACCCTTTCTCGAGTTCAGGGGTACGTTCTTTTTCTTTTTGCACGTTGCAGCTTTTTGCACGTATGTTTTGGGGGTAGAAGTCCAGAGTGGCAAAGACAGGTCTTTCGTGAGTCACCTAACCTTAGGCATCGCTGCTCAACTTGGGCGACCCAGACGAAATAGACTTTGTAATAACATACATTTATTGTAACCTGTAAGTGATATTCCAGAATCTGTTTCTAAGAATAACTATATCTTCAGCTCTTATTGACTGATCGCTTAAAAACAGTATCAACAACAACAGAAACATCTCACACAGGATGACCAGGATTTGGGGAGACTTACCTAGAGGCTCAAATGCTTTTTTTTTTTTCAGTTTATTTATTTTGAGAGAGAGAAAGAACACGTGTGCACAAGCGGGGAAGGGGCAGAAAGATAGAGGACCCCAAGCAGGCTCCATAATGTCAGTATAGAGCCCGATGCGGGGCTCGAGCCCACAAATGTGAGATCATGACCTCAGCCGAAGTCAAGAGCCTGGTGCCTAGAACTGACTGAGCCACCCAGGCACCCCGAGGCTCAATCGCGTTTGAAAGGTGGACGGTTGGAAGCATGCTGGGCCTTGGGGCCTTTGTTGGACATTAAAGCACCAGTGACACTTATCCCTGGAAATGTTCCTATAGGTTTAGGACCGAGAGAGGGAGGGGTTTGACTTTGCATTTCTTTAGACACAAGGGACTGAAATCTGGGCTGTGGGTTTGAATCCCTTGGGCAGCTTGGAGAGCTATTGACACCCAGGAGGATACACCCCCAGACCAGCTAAGTCAGGATCACGGGATGGGCCCAGGTATCGATGATTTTAAAGCTTAGTAGGAGATTCAAATGTGCAGTCAAGGTAGAGAATCACAGCCTTACATTTTCGCCTTGACTCATGTTGGTAGGTTTACAGCCAGGTACCAAGAGTTCTCTGCAAAGCTCAACAAGAAATTCCGTCCAGCCGGCCAGAGGGCTCCCTGGGTACCCTGGACAGGTGTGTTCTCTGAGCTTGAGGAAATCCCTGTGGTTCCCTTTGGGCAGGGGAGCAGGGTCCAGCCGTGGCTGAGTTCTGTGGCCCAGGGGACCACTAGACGGGTAGGAGGGCAGCCTCTGCATAGAGGCTGCGGCTGAGGGATTTTAAAACTGAGAAAGCTCGGGATGATGAGCTGTGTTTGGTGGGTACTGGCTCCCAGGTGTGGATGTGGCAGGTGCTGGGCTAATTGCTTTGTTGCAAGGGTTCTCGAAGCACTGATTCTCGGAATCAGCGGCATCCACCTCCTCCAGGAGCTTGTCAGAACGCAGACGAACAGGCCACGCCCCGGACCCCAGCCTGGCAGCATCAGATCTGTGCTTGGGGCCCAGCGAGATGTTTCCAGACCCCTCCACGGCATCTTGATTGTAGGCTGACTTTTTATTCTTTTTTATTTATTTTTGAGAGAGAGAGAGAATCCCAAGCAGGCTCTGCACTGTCAGAGCAGAGCCGGGTGTGGGGTTAAACCCATGACCTTAGGTGAAATCTAGAGTAGATGCTTCACCGACTGAGCCACTCCGGTGCCCCGGGAACCCAGTTTGATAAGCTTTACCTTACTGATTCCTTACATCTCACTAAAGAAATGCTTATTATTTTTACATGTTATAGCTGAGGAAGTCATTCTTCTACACGCTGTAGCTGTTGGAAACAGCCGTTTGGGGATAGAAGTCCAGAGTTGCAAAGTTGGTGGCTGGCAGAGCCGTGAACCGGGCTCGGCTCGGTGCCCTGCGGCCCCGAACGTAGGGGTCTGGGACTTGGGGCTGCTCCTTTGAAAGCCCCTGAATCGAAGTTCACCTTTATGCATCTACTGCCAGCATTGACAAGATGAAATGAAACATAAGGTATGTAAGTGTATGATTAGCAATTAGTGTTAATAGACGTTTAGCTTTTTAAAAAGTGCTTAGCTGGACCTTGTAGGGAGTTCTCTTATAGCTTATCAATGACTGTAGTGGCGTGGGTTTTTCTTAAAATCCTGTGTGTGTGTGTGTCTGTGTGTACATACACAGACACATCTTTACAAAGGGCAGAGCAATACTTACGCCCACGTGAACAGGCAAGCACAGAACCTCAGCCAGGGGTGAAGCCTGTAGGATTATGTGGGGTTAGGACACTGGACGCTCAGCCCTCCTTGTGCACTGACCTAGGATAGTCACTGAGACTCTCTGAGCAGCTGTCCCAGGTGTAACGTCGGGAACACGACAGGGAGGTTTGAGCAGTGGGCTGGCATGTTTCATGCACAGTTTAGGTACACACGTGTGTCGCTGACGGTGTTACAGGCAACCTAGTCAGATCCCCCGCCTTCTGCACGCCCTTCCGGTAGGTGCCCGTGGTTGGTTGGACTGAGGGCTGATGCCGCAGGTTGGTGGTGGCGATGGCCAGAGCCACGTTTTGGCGGTGGAGTCCCAGGGTTGCCCAGTGTCCACGGTGGAGTCAGCAACCGTTTGTCCAGACCACAGGAAGCCACACACTCTTTGCTTCCCCTTCAGTCCTTAGGGGACGAGAGCACAGGGAGGGTTCTAGGGTAGAAGACTGGGAGCCAGTCCTGGTACAAGAAACCGGGACGCAGAATCTCAGGATCGAGAATTTACTGTTGGCTGAAGATGAATCAGAAAGGTATTTTCCGAAGTTAGTGCCTCAGCTAGAAAGTGTGATTCAGATCGGAAAGAACGCACGCGTCCGCTCCCCAGTTACCTGAATGTGCTTGTGACGGCATTCTAATCGGAGTGGGTTAGTTATGGCGAATGTGTCCGGGATGAGAAAACCGAAGACTCTGACCTAATGCAGCATGATCGGGGTCAGGTTCCATCGGGAGAACACTACACACCAGAGTTCTTGAAGGTCAGTAATTGATGGCTTCAGAACATGATGTCCGGTGCTTCTGAGGGTTTGGGTGTAGGAGAGGCGAGGTACCCACTCTTGCACTTTGTCACATGAGCGTGATCGGGTTGGTAGAAGACGGAAGGAGCTCCTCACATCCTGGGATTAGGAAGGCTGTGCCAGGCGCCTGGGTGGCTCAGTTGTTAAGCATCTGACTTGGCTCAGGTCATGATCTCCTGGGGTGTGAGTTCGAGCCCCACATTGCATGAGCCTCAGCCCTGCTTCAGGTGAGCCCCACTTCTCTCTCTCTTTCGCTCTCCTTCCCTCTCACTGCCCCTTGCTCACTTGCACCCTCTCTCTCTCACTCTCTAAAAAAATTAAAAAAGGAATGGTGTGCCAGCATGCAGGTCTTTGAAGAGCGTTTTTGGAACCCTGCTGGCCACCTTTAACGAGAGTGCGAGATTCATGTGCGATCCACTAGAGATGGTGGCCGAGGCGGGCTCCTCGTTGGGGAGCTATTTATTCCGGGGATGGGAGCTCCCTAGCCGGCTGGAAGACGCAGCAGGAGCCCGCGTGCGAGGTAGGTGTGAGGCCGTAAGCCGTGGCGGCTCGTGAGTGGCGGGGCTGTGGATCGTCGGGCTCGGGTGCTTGGCGAACAGGAACGCATGCATAGTGCTGTGGGGCTGTGGCCCCCGGGACGAGCCCCAGCTTCACCCGGGTTGCTAATGGATCAGGTGTTCCCCCGGCCAAGGTCAAGACCTCAAATACTTGATGTGTGTTGTTCCGTGGCCAGGCCTTAGCAGAAACCCACCTCGCAGGGGGTCAGAGGGAGGGTGAGGACTTACTTGTTCTGGTTTCCGTGGCAGCAGGTGGCCAGATGCGAGGGCTTTCCCGGGACCGGGCATTTGCAGAGGAGAGGAGGGAGTTGCCAGTATTTCCGCGGCCATTTTCTTCCTACTTATTACCAAGTGCTTCCTGGGATTGTTCTGGCAGAGGAAACGGCCGGGCACTCCTCGGCCTCGGTGTGCTCGGACAGGACATGCCTGACAGCTGCAGCCTGAGAGGAAGGCTCCTCTGGCCGTGGCAGAGACCGACTCACTGGGGAGCGGCCATTCAGCCGCTGGCCGCCTCCCCTCGCCCTGTGGGGCACTGAACCCTGTCTGGCTGGCTCCCCTTGAGATCATCAGTGGGTTTCTCCTCTGCAAGGGCAGCTCCACTCCCCATTTTCCCATCCTTTCGGATATTCCCCTCCTAGGTGACGACAGAACACGGTTCAAAATATTCAGCGATATTTGATCTGCAAATGTTTGCTTCAGACTTTATTGCGAACCTCTGTTCCCTTTGAGTCGCATTCCCCACCCCCTCTTCGGGGACCTCATTAGGAACCTCCCATCTGAGCGCTTGGTTGCGGAGGCCTTGAATAAATACCGAGGGTTCCTCGCACTGAAGAGCCCCTCGAGCTCATCTGTGTGTGGTTATCGGAGGAGAGAACTGGGGGCTGGGGCTGTTTTGAACGCATGGACCGGCAGCCTCTGGGAAAAGGGACTGCGTGGGGTCACCCACCTGGGGAGTCGCAGGTGTGCCTGCTGTAGTAGGAAACGTCCAGCTCATACAAATGCCGGGACGCCTGTCCATCTGACCGTCTCATTCCTGCAGCCTTAATTCGCAAGCATGTTCCGGGGCGCCTTCGTTACTCCATTGGTTGAGCATCTGACTTCGGCTCAGGTTACCATCTCGTGGCTCGTGAGTTCGAGCCCCACATTTGGCTCTTTGCCGACATTTGGAGCCTGGACTCTGCTTCCGATTCTATGCATCTCTCTCTCTGCTCCTCCCACCTACACTCTCTCTCTCTCAAAAATTAGTAAAGATCTAAACAATTTTTTATTTTTTTTAAATGTTTTTTTTTTTCTAGGAGAGAGAGAGAGAGACCGCATGANATGGCACTAGGCTTGCGCTCCACAGGCCTGCCTTCTCCAAGGATGGGAATCCTCACTCCCTGGCAAGAGTCACAGACTTCCCCTCCTCATTGCAGCTGGCTATGTGTGCTGGCCTTTTGGTGGCTCTGGCTTGAGGGGAGGGTGGCTGTTGACCTTGAGGGTGGAGGAGAGCGGGGGGCTCAGCCCCGACGGGGAACTGGCTGCCCCGCCACGGAGAACCGTGCATCCTGCTGCGGCAGTGGTGCTGCCTGGAAGGGAGTGTGGTCCCCAGCCCGGGTCTGGGGTGCTGTGCCCTGGGAGTGCGCAGAGGGAGAGGAAGAGGGATGGNCGCGGCCCACAGGGAGCCCTCGCGAGTCAGCCACTAGGCGGGGGCCTTAGAGGCGCTTGGTGTCCGTTCTGCAGGTGATTCTGGCCGATGATCCGTCCAGGCTGCTAACATGTTTGTTAGTCATCAAGCCTTCTGGGTTTTGTTTTTCCATGTTTGCTTGTTTATTTTGAGAGCGCAAGTGAGATAGAGTGTGAGTTGGGGACGGGAAGAAAGAATCCACAGCCGGCTTCTCACTGTCAGCGCAGAGCCCGACGCGGGGCTCAAACTCTTGAACCGTGAGATCATCACTTGAGCCGAAGTGGGACGCTTAACCGACTGGGCTGCCCGGGCGCCCCAGAGTTACCCCTTGTCTTAGAGGACAACCGTCAGCTCTGTTCTGCAGTACCTCATCCTCCACCGCCTCTCTGGGTTTGTNAGAACCAGGCGGCTGTATTCAGCTTGCTCTCATGTGTCCTTGTTGGCCAGTCAAGGTCATCTCTGCTCTGGAAAGTAGGTTTTATCCTGCTGACCCTGGAAATAGCTCGCTGATAGGGGAGAAACACAATAGCAGTATTTACTGTAAATAGGGTGACCTAATAGTTTTGTTTTAGAGATGAAGTCAGGAAATTTGACTTGAAGTGACACTTTTTTTCCCCTTGACCTCTACCTTGTGCTTTGTGGTTGTGTGGAGGAGAGGGGCCAGAAGCCCACAGGAACAAGGGGCGTGTTGGGTATATGTGTGCCCACGTGGGGGGGACATGGGCCCCGTGGTTTCTGGGAGTCGTGTGTCCCCCTCTCCTCCCCTCCCCCTTCCCTTCCTTTCCTTGGGTCCCGGTTCTTCTGGCCCATGTGTGTATTTTTTTTTTTAAGCTTTTTAAAACATTTATTTCTGGGAGAGAGAGAGGCAGCATGAGCAGCGGAGGGTCAGAGAGGAAGATACAGAATCCGAAGCAGGTTCCAGGCTCTGAGCTAGCTGTCAGCACAGAGCCCGACATGGGGCTCAGACCCACGAACTGTGAGATCATGACCTGAGCGGAGTCGGACGCCCAACCTACTGAGCCACCCAGCTGCCCACGTCTCTACTTCTTGACTGGTGAGTTCAGGTCAAATCCAACCCTTGTCTGCGTCCGTTGCCTCGTCTGCAGAAGGAGTTGGAAAACTGTGCCTTACAGCTCTGCTTCCAGAATTTGGAGGGTCTTGTGTATTGCCTGAGAGCCGGACAGTACCCAGCAGAGCGGGGCTAGAAATGACTAAGAACATCGGATGCTCGGGGCGCCAGGATGGCTCAGTCGGTTGGGTGTCTGACTTCGGCTCACATCATGATCTCACGGCTGGTGAGTTGGAGCCCCGTGTTCAGTGTTGTACCCCGACAACGGACAAATCACTGCTTTTATTCGATTAAAATACTTGATATTATGGGGCCCCTGGGTGGCTCAGTCAGTTAAGCGTCCCAGCTTCAGGTCTGGTCATGATCGTGCGGTTCATGGGTTCAAGCCCCGCATCTGGCTCTGTGCTGACAGCTCAGAGCCTGGAGCCTGGTTCAGATTTATGTCTCCCTCTCTCTGTCCCTTCCCCGCTCACTCTCTGTCTCTCTCTCTCAAAAATAAACATTAAAAAAATTAGAAATAAAATAAAATTTACCCATATTAAGTGTGTGTCTCAGGGACTCGGTCACCTCAAACCATCACCATCGTCCATCACCACTGTCCAACTTTCTGGACCGTTTCCATAACCCCTGGAAGATCCTTTGTACCCTTTCTACCTCCCTGTCCCACCCCAGCGCTAGGCAACCTCGAATCTTCTGTTGCAAATAGATTGGCCTGTTGTGGACATTTCCCATCAAGAGGAGTCCTACACTCCTGGCTTCTGAATCTGGGTCATTCACTCGGTGTCACCTTGTTCAGGCTGAGCTGCGCTGTAGTGTGTACCGGTGTGTCATCCCTTTTTCTCGCTGAGCGCTGTTTCGTTGGGTGTCAGACCGCATTTGTCCCTTCACCAGCCGAAGGACACGTGCATCGTTGCCGTGCCGAGCTCTCCGTGCGCGTGGTTCTCCACCTCATACAGGTGGCCCCCCGGAGGTGGCCAGGCTCTGCGGTCACTTCAGGCCTCGCAGGAGCCGTTCTGTCACGCATAAGCAGGGAAGGGCGTTTTTCTCTTCATGTATCCATCGTCGGATTGTTAGAAAATCGAAAAAGGCAAATATTTGGAAAATGTGTCCCGTGTCGTTTCTGTCTGACCCCAGGAAATAGCTCTGAATTCTTGTGACGTGGAGAAAAGTCTCCGGCTTCATCAAACTGACAGCTAAATGGAGAGCGGCCTGGGGAGTTCTTCTGAAAATGGGTGGTGTGGCGCGCACGTGTCCCGTCCTGCCCGCTGGAGACGGCGGAATGCGAGTGAACTTGGGAGCAGTGTCTGGGCAGAGGCGAGCCTCAGCTGCCTGCTGGTAGTGGCCCGTACCCCGTAGCTCTGTTCACTTCGTGGCGTGGCGCTGGCATGGGGCGCTCACACACGTGCTGCCCTGGGGCCCCGGGGCCCCCAGCTCCTTCCCAGATGTGGCGGGGCCCCCGCGGCCTCCCC
>NW_027533092.1:18311-19871 GCF_008692635.1 Crocuta crocuta
CCTCCTCGGCCTGCCTCCGGGAGGTGCTTTCCACGGGGCTCAGCAGCCGAGGACGGTGGGCAGTGCTGCCGATTACCTCCTTGGAGGCGGGGCGTCGAGTAAGGCGTTGGCTGCACTTGGCTTCTTGCGGAAGCCCCCCTCTCCCCCATGAGTGCGGGCATGGATCTTGTTCCTGTCTCCGGGAGCCTCCCTCCCCACAGCACAGATCAAGTCTTGACTCCTGAGGCAGGCGGGAAGTTTGCACCAAAGCATTTNCAAACCTGCAGTGTGACCTTGAGCCTTCCAGAGCTAAGCAAGACGGAAGGAAACAAAACCCCTTAAGAAAAGTTTAAGATAACCTCTCCATGATGCCCCAGCGTCGTTCGGAAAATATTTGCATACAGTGATCAGAGAGGGCTGGCACTTTCTCCAGAGCCAGCTCTTCTGCAGCACGTGGGGGCCGGAGCCGTCGCCTGCCCACGTTCAAGTCTTAGGCTCCCGTGCAGACCATGACGAAGAGAGCAGCAGGGCTGGGTGCATTCAGACGGCTTCCTCCCTTTCTTGACTGAAATTTCACCGGGTGGCTCTTGGCGTTGATAGCCATCGCTGGGCAGTGTCCACTTACGTCGAATATTGTTTGTCGCTTCCCGACTGCCAGGCTGGGTCCCACCGGCCCGTGTGTGCGCTGCGCGTCATCTGTGCCGACAGGTGCTGGGTTTCCTATCAACAGGGCGGCGCGGCGAGGGCGGAGGCGTTCGACCGGTCACCTGTGCTCTCCGTGGGGGCCTTATCTAGTCTCCCACGTGGCCTTACCCGGCCGGGAGGGAAACCTCGCCTGTTCATGTGGCTTGTCCTAAGGGGCAAGAGCTGCTCCGCACCCCCAGCCTTCCGGAAAACAAGCGACTTGAGAGGTTTTGCAAACTACAGTTGAAACTCTTGGCTGCCTGATGGGATTCGTGTTTGCTTTGAACCCAACCACGAGGCCTTGCAAAGTCCTTTGAGAGGAATTTTTTTTAAGCCTTTGAAGAATAGTTTAGTTGGATGATTCAGTGGAGGTTTTCTTTTAAAAAAAATCTTTTTTAATGTTTTCTTAAACTTGAGAGAGAGACAGAGCATGAGCCGGGGAGGGGCAGAGAGAGGGAGACGCAGAATCAGAAGCAGGCTCCAGGCTCTGAGCTGTCAGCACAGAGCCCAGCGCGGGGCTCAAACTCACAAACCGTGAGATCATGACCTGAGCCGAAGTCAGATGCTTAACCGACTGAGCCCCCCAGGCGCCCTTCAGTGGAGGTTTTGACGTATGTATATATCTGTGNGAGTGAGTTTCTTTTTTTAAATATCAGAGGCTAATTTTGAGAACATAACTAGGGGCTCCTGGGAAGCTCATTTGGTTAAAGTGTCCGACTCTTGGTTTCGGCTCAGGTCACGATCTCACAGGTCGGGAGACTGAGCCCTGAATCTGGGTCTGCACTGGCACTGTGGAGGCCGGTTGGGATTCTGTCTCTCTCCCACCCCGCCCCCAACCTTCCCTCACTTGCGCTGTCTCTATCTCAAAATAAATTAAAACAAAATTAATTTTCAGAA
>NW_027533092.1:20100-20450 GCF_008692635.1 Crocuta crocuta
CGGAGAGCTCTCACTTCAACCTTGACTTGTCCACTTGAGATAAGACCTGTTTTCTACCAGATTTGAGATCCTTGGAGACCTTGGTTTTATCAGCAGCAGGAGCAGGAGGAGAAGGTGACAGGCGATTACAGGGCACGGTATCAATTTGACAAGAGAGCTCCACTCTCCACAAAGCCTTCTACATCTTTCTCGTTCCGTGTACATTTTTAATCCCCCTTGCTATGCTCATCTTTTAAAAATTAAAAGAACATATATCACTTAGAGGCAGTCTTGTATATAGAAAATACTGTGAATTGAACTCCCGTATCTTTGATTTCTATCCCAAATTCTTGTGAATACATTCGGTTACA
>NW_027533092.1:21508-24054 GCF_008692635.1 Crocuta crocuta
CTCCTGCATCTTTTAACAGTTGCCTGCTTGGGATTCTCTCACTCTACCCCGCTTGCTCTCTCCCTCTGAAAGAAGTAAATATTAAGAAGAAAATAAAAGCTGTATACGTATATGCAACAGAGAAAGAAAAAAAAGAAAAATTGACTGTATTAAGATTGGTAAATGTTTTTTAGTTAGGGAATATAGGTGAGCATTCTCCACGCACCCCCTTTATACTTTTGTATAATTTAAAACTCTGGTCTACCGAATACTTTTTTTTTTAATTTTTCCAAAAAAAATTTAAAGTTTTAAAATTTTATTTGGTGGGAAGAAGGGCAGAGAGAGAACGGAGTGAGAGAATCCCAAGCACGCTCCGCGCTGTCAGCACAGAGCCCAATGTGGAGCTCAGACTCTCGAACCGTGAGATCACGGCCTTAGCTGAAATCGAGAGTTGGCCACTCAACTGACTGAACTCACACCCAGGTGCCCCCTAAATGCCTATGTTTAAGAAAGCAAATGAATGTCGTATACAGCTTTGCAGAACTTGGCTTTTCCAAGTAGGGTTCCTTGAAGATGGAAAGATTTATTTCTTTTAAAAAAGTTCTTTGCTCCTCCGCGGTGGTGCGTCTGGCCAAACGGTATGTGTGCAAGGATGTTTATGATGCGCAAAATAGGATGTAAGTTGTCCAGTGTGCCTTCTGATGCATTTCGTGCCTTCTCCCTCTGGCTCCTGTGATGGAGGGTGAAAAAGGCCCGTGGAGGTTTCAGTCCGGGCCGTCCGAGATCTCTAGGAGGAACCAGAGAGGGGACGGGCGAGAATACCCTGGGGCGGATGGTGGAAGGACTATAATGCTTTGTGTCTTTGGTTTGCTGCGTGCCAGGCGCAAGATGCTGGCTGCATCGTACCTTACCCTGAGGACTCCTGGTCCATCGTCCGTGCCCCTTGTCCTGGGCGGCGGGAAGGCCGAGTCTGTGTCATCCGACTCTTCCCGGCTTTGCGGGGCCCTCTCCAGCCGTTACTCAGAACGCGTCTTGTGCAAAAATTATCCCTTTTCTCTAATAGGCCACAGAAGTGATACTCAGGTTCAAATATTCTGCTACTGCGGGGGGCGGGGAGGTGTGAGTGTCGCAGTCCTTGACTTGTCCACCAGCTTCGTTAATGAGCATTCTCTGTTGCAACTTTCTCTTATTTATGACTTCCTGGGGTTTCTTGGTTTCTTCTTACAGTCATGTTAAGGTTAGGGAGTTTGGTCCCCTTTCCCTTTTGTTGTTGTACTTTGGGATACATTTTTTATTTAAATAAATTCTTTTTAAAAATTTTTAAGTGTTTCATTTATTTATTAGTTTTTTGGGGAGAGACAGAGAGAGAGAGGGAGACACAGAATCTGAAACAGGCTCCAGACTCTGAGCTAGCTGTCAGCACAGAGCCTGATGCGGGGCTCGAACCNAGATTCGTTTTTTAAAAATATATATTGGGGCACCTGGGTGCCAAAGTCAGACACTTAACCAAGTGAGCTACCCTGAAATATTCATATTTTTCCTTTGAACTGTGGTAGGCAGGTGCCTGTCCTAGGGTCCTTAGAGAGAATTCACACTGCCTGGTGCATAGTGGCTGGATGGCTTTGAACCCTAATCACAAACATGCTGGGCTCTTGAGAGTGAATCACAGGGTCCCCTCCTTGAGTCCAAAGTGAGTGCCTAGGGGCACCTGGGTGGCTCAGTCAGTTAAGCGCCCGACTTTAGCTCAGGTCATGATCTGGCGGNTAAACGTTTGACATCTGACAGCCCCACATCCGGCTCTGTGCTGACAGCTCAGAGCCTGGAGCCTGCTCTGGATTCTGTGTCTCCCTCTCTCTGTTTCTCCCCTGCTTGAGCTCTGTCTCTGTTTGTCTCTGGCTGTCTCTCTCTCTCTGAAAGATAAACATCTAAAGAATGTTTAAAAAAAGCGAGTGCCTAGTCCAGTGGCCCAAGTGCCCGCAGTCCAGGGTTGTCCGAGGAGTCTGACCCGCCCCACCCCCTGAAGACCGGAAGCTGAAGCGGGTCCCAGTCTGGTCTTGGGTTAAATGAAACTGCCCGGCCTCAGGAAGGACGTCTTACACTCCGCAGCCAGCGGTGAGGGCAGGAGCCCGGAATCGGGGTGTCCTCTGTCCCTCCCTGTCTCCCCTTTCCCTTCCCTGCTGCCTTCTGGGAGTGGAGCGGGGCTTGTCTTGGGGGGGGTGGGGAGAAAGCTGGGCTCTGTCCCCCGTGCTCCTGTGACCTTTGCTGTCCCTGTCCTGCCTGTCAGAAGTGCAAGGTGCCGTCCATCCACCTGGCAGGGGCTCGTGATCCAGGTGCCCTGATGGCCAGGGGCCTGCCGTCCCCACTTCTCAGGAACACAGGGCCGCGTGGCTGGTTTGTAGGGCGCCCTGCCGCCGCCGCTGGGCGGCTGTTTCTGGCGCGGGGAGACTGCAGTCCTGGGTTTCTGGGAGGAAGACCACAGAGGTAAAGCAGCGCCCCCCGTTAAACATAACGTCTTCTACTTTGATTTTCCAAGTTTTCTTAATTTTAGAAATTAAAGTTTTTCACAG
>NW_027533092.1:24063-29820 GCF_008692635.1 Crocuta crocuta
GCTCCAGGCTCCAAGCTGTCAGCACAGAGCCCGACGCGGGGCTCGAACCCACGAACTGTGAGATCATGACCTGAGCCGAAGCTGGACGCTTCACCGACTGAGCCCCCCAGGCGCCCCTGAATTTCCTTCTGAAACTCTTTTAGTGGGAGCCTGGGTGGCTTTAGTCGCTTAAGTGTCTGACTTTGGCTCAGGTCACCATCGCCAGTTTGTGAACTCGAGCCCCACATCGGGCTCTGTGCTGATGGCTGGGAGCCTGGAGCTGCTTCGGATTCTGTGTCTCCCTCTCTCTCTTCACCCTTCCGTTGCTTGTGTTCTGTCTCTCTCTGTCTCTCAAAAATGAATAAACATTAAAAAAAATGTTACAACTCTGTTGTTAAAGAAACATTTTTATTGGAATTGTCCGGGTGGGATGCAGTTATGGGCTGAATTTTGGCCCCCCCCAAAATTCATGTATTGGAACCATAATTCCCAGCCCCTCAAAATGTGACCATGTTTGGAGATAGGGCCTTTAAAGAGGTACCAAAATTAAATGAGGCCCTAATCCAGCCTGCTTGGGGCCCTGATGGGAAGAGGAGCAGAGAGACACAGAGGNCAGATTGAAACGCTGTTGTGCACAGCTTCTCCCCACGTCAGCGAAGCTGTGCGTTGTCAGGGCAGATCTTATTCTTTTTTTTCCATAATTTTTATTACTTATTTTTGAGGGAGACACAGAGTGTGAGCAGGGGAGGGGCAGAGAGGAGGGAGACACAGAGTCCGAAGCAGCTCCAGGCTCCGAGCTGTCAGCATGGTGCCTGATGTGGGGCTCGAACCCACAGACCGTGAGATCATGCTCTGAGCTGAAACCAAGAGTCAGTCGCTTAACCGACTGAGCCGCCCAGGCGCGCCGGGCACATCTTACTCCGTTGGGTTGACAAGTGAATCTCTGCGTCTGGCGCGGCAGAGGCTGGCACGCCGGCAGCGTTGAGAGCCACACTGGGGTGTTTGGGGTTTTCGGTCTGGCAGGCCGCTGAGTGCCGCTCGCCTGCGCCTGCCCTGCACGCGCAGGAGGACATGGAAGCAAGCCTCTCCCTCGCGGCCATTGTCCACCTGTGCCTTCGTGTCTTTGCCGTTCTGTGTAGGCGAGTCCGTGTGTAGGTGACAGTGTCATTTTCGCCTCCGCAAGTGTTTCCGCTTCCCACGTGCATTGCCAGAGGGCGTCTCACAGAGAAGGCGAGCCCCCCGCACCCGGAGCAGCAGCAGGCCCGAGCCCCGGCTCTCCGAAGCATCTACCCCTGACCCTGNCTAGACTCAGGTCAAGATCTCGCAGTTTGTGAGTTCGAGCCTGACAGCAGGCTGTGCTGATGGTGCGGAGCCGGCTTGCGATTCTCTCCCTCCCTCCCTATCTGCCCCTCACCCCTCTTCCTCAAAATCAGTAAATCAAGTTAAGAAAAAGAGTAGGACGCTCAACCGACTGAGCCACCCAGGCGCCCCTGCTGTGGTTTAATTGTAGAGGAATTCTCTGACATGCTTCATTTAGTGACTTGCATCATGCCTGACACGGGTGATGTGGACGCCTTGTCTTCAGGGCTCGCTGGTGTTTTCAGGGTACTCCCCGGGGACCGGTGACGCAGGGCGGATTGGTGCCTCACCATACCGCCTCGCCATTCGCTGCAAGGGCGTGTTTCAAGCAGGAGCCCCGCCGCGCTCAGCTGTCTGTTTGTGCAGCCTGCGGGAAGGCGGTGCACTGGGGCGGCTGTCTGGCTTTGTCTTGTGGCTGCTTTGCCCTCTCGGTCCCCCTGNGCTGGCTGGCATCCTGGTTTCCTGATGCTTCTGCTGACATGCCTTTTATCAGTCAACATAACCTTGACCCCAGGGACCCTAGGCGTTTTCCTAGGGAATGAACTGCCCTGTCATTGGAGGCAGTTCTTGAGGTGCTGCTCCCAGATGCCAGCATTGCGATGGTGATGATGTAGACGGACCTACCCTTAGTGTGTGGAGGTGCGGTCTGCACCCCGAGAAGGCGCTCAGTCCATCTAGAAGAGAACTTTTGGGGGTCAGCTCCTATGTGTTTTGTCAATGTTATTGCCATTTTTATTTATTTTATTGTATTTTTTTATTTTATTATTATGAAATAGTAGGTACTCTTTATTTATTGATACGTATCTTTTGGTAGTGAAGCAGAGCTTGCATTCAGAAAAGCAAACAATGACTAGAACAGCTAGATCAGTTTTCATGGAGTAAACAACGCTGTGTGAGTCATCATTCAGATCCGGACATGGAACTTTCCTACTTCTGTGTTCTAGGCCCCACAGGTGCCATTGAACCTTTCCCCCAAAGATGCTGTGTCTTAAGTTGTCCCACCACAGATTAAGCGTCTATTTGACCTTCATATAAACAGAATAAATATATTCGTGTCCAGCTTTTTCACCCTTCTGTTCAGGGGATTCACACGTGTTCTCGCTGGTAGCTGTAGTAGTTCATTTTCTTTGCCAGACCGCAGGGCTGTGTCGTGGTGTGTGTGTGTGTGTGTGTGTGACCACAGGGCTGTGGTGTGTGTGTGTGTGTGTGACCGCAGGGCTGTGGTGTGTGTGTGTGTGTGCGCGCGCGTGTGTGTAAGGGGACTTTTGAAAATTCTTGGTGGCTTTGACCTCCTTGTGGTCCCTTTTCATCCTTCCCCAGAAATGAAGCATCTTGAACACAGATTTGACATCTGTTGCCTCGGAGCCCACCCCTGGCTGCTCTGTGGTTGGGGCCGACCTTCCAGAAGGTTTATTGTTTTCCCGCAGACACTTTGTAACGACTTTAATAGAGCACTCAGATGCATGCTGGCTGCTTCTGCGTTTCATTTCCTTTCGTGGAATCTTATACATGGGGTCTGGACTCCCCAAAACACATTGACTCCCCCCTTATAAAAGGGTAATCCAGCTGCTAGGATATCGGCTTTGATGTGTGCAGGTTTGTTTTTTCGTTTCTTCTTTATTAAGTTTATTTCTTTATGAGAGAGAGAGAGAGAGCGCATAAACACTAGCATGAGCAGAGCAGGGGCAGAGAGACAGGGAGAGAGAGCATTCCCAAGCAGGTTCCGCACCATTAGTCCAGAGCCTGACCCGGGGCTCGAACCCACAAACTGTGAGGGCATGACCAGAGCCGAAAGCAAGAGTCAGACGCTTAACCAACTGAGCCACCCAGGCGCCCTGTCTTTTGCTTTCTTAAAGCGGTTAATTTGTCTTACTGTCACGAGCTTGCCTTGGCCTCAGCTCGGTATTGGCGACACCAGGCAAATCTCCTCCTAGAATGGGCCAGATGTGCCAGGATGGTTCCATTCAAATCCAAGGCCAGGAATGAGGCCCTTCACTGGTTAGGGTTTCAGCGTTAAGCACAAGACCAAGTGCTCAGGGAGCGATGCTCACTGTAGGGACTTGCAGTGTGCATCCGGGTCCCTATGAGATAGGCTGTTAGCAAGTCCTTTGCAGCGTGTGACCACAGCGGGTTGGGACGCAATATGCCCCAAAGGAAATCAGGTTGATGGGTTGGGTTGGTTGGTTTTTTTTTTTTTTTTTTTGGTCTTAANCTGCACAGGGATATGGGGCCTCCAGGTACAGTGACGCAATCGCGGTGGAAGACGGTAGCTGGTGGGGTAATTGGGCAGAGCTAGGGAGGGCGACCCGCGGCCAGCTGAGAAGTGTGCTCCTCCTGGCCTGTGACGCCGCTCTGACCCTCACTAGGCCTTGCAGCCTGCGCTGTGCCAGAGCGCCGCGCTGGCTCCCTGCACGGCCGGCCCCAGCCCCCTTTCAGCGGTAGCTGGTTCTTTCTTCCAAGGATTTCTCCCCTCTGAGTCAATCGTGTCCCAGTGGAATTAACTTTTTTGAGACAGAGAGAGGGAAGGGCATAGAGGGAGACACAGAATCCGAAGCAGGCTTCAGGCTCCGAGCTGTCAGCACAGAGCCCTGCGCGGGGCTCGAACTCACAAACTGTGAGATCGTGACCTGAGCTGAAGTCAGTTGCTCAACCGACCGAGCCACCCAGGCGCCCCTGAAATTAACTTTTAAAATCGTTTTTCTTTAACCCTTTCCATCTGCAGCTCACTTCTCCTTACCCATAATCCAGGAGAGGGGCGGAAAAAGGAATCTCTTGTGGATTTGAGCAGCTTCAGTTATCGGGGGTTAATGCCCGGTATGCCACAGGACAGATGTGAGGAGGGAAAAGTCACCGTTGCGTAGACAAGTGTCCATGTGCGAATTCCCCAGGGCATTGCCAGGGCCCAGAAACCCCTAACTTGTGTGTTCTTCGTGGCTGTTGGTATGTTCTTGAGGTTGAGTCAGGTGTCTGTTGAGAGCTAAGTTCTAGGAGAGAAAATCCTCTGGTACAGGGTTATCGGGAGACGAAGTAGAGGGAGACCAGACGATGTGTTTTAATGGTTCACCACTAACCAGATATATGACCTTGAATGAGCCACTTCATATCTCTGAGCTGAATAAAGTACCCTTCGACCAACTTTGTAACCACATGAATCTGTTGATGTCGCGATGAGGGTGGTGGGCGCGCCTCCCACGTGGGGGAAGGTGTGACGACGCCTGCCGAGAGCCCAGCCCGTGGCGGCACGACTGAGCCATTGAGTGAAGGCTGTTTGCTGTTCCTGGAACTCACAGATTCTGTTCCGGTCGTGTACCTCGATCACCTAAAGGGCCAGAGCCAGCTGCTTCTGACAGCCGGTGCGAGAAGGCTGCCAGCCCAGGACCCGGGAGGCAGGGGCGTGCGCCGACCGAAGCGCGCACACCGGAGGCGAGGCTGGAGGTGCCTGCCGGCTGGAGCCATCCCGCCAGAGGCTGGGGCGCTCACCACCTCTACTCCGCCTGGGCGATCGCGTCCCCTCTGCGCCACGTTCTGCTCTCCTTCCCCACTCCCGGTGACTCGCTCCTGGGAAACAGCTTTCCTTCGGACTGGCTTCAAAGGCTGCCAAGGATGTGGCCTCGGATCTTTGGCCCTGCGCGGGGCTCCTGGTGACAGCCCTCCTGTGTGACGTGGGCATCGCCTGGGGCTTTGCGGGTAAAGGAGGGTTCGCCTCTGCTACGGGCCCGCAGGGCCGGCTCCTCTGGGCTGACTGTCAGTGTTACAGGCTGCCTAGAGCATGTCCTTGGCGGCCCCCCACGAAAGAGCCTTCTGCAGCCGGTGCAAGGCCGAGTCCCCTCTCCCTCACCGCTTCCCGTCCACATACCTTCCTCTAGAGGGGAGGCGCTAATGGGAAGACAGAGCAAGGCTTACCCACCCAGACACGTGTCGTCGCAGTGNTTTGAAAATCTCCTGTAGTGAAACCCTGTCATTGACTGTTGAGCCTGGGATTAGAGCCGAGGTGACTAGAATCTCTTTTATCCCTTCAGCTTCTAGTTGTGAATTAACAGGAGTTCACTGTATTAGAGAAGGGTGTCATTGCCTCATTCTGCTCCTTTGAAGAGTTATGGCCCCGCAGAAAGGGCCTGCCCATTAAAAGCAGTTTCTAGCGAAGNAAACCCACCTGTCCCCCCCGACAACACGTTCCTCTGAAGATGATCCATTGCAGTGTTCAATTAACTAGATTTATTTTCCATGTTGTGGTCTCTTGTTTATTTTTTGCGAGAGCTTGAGTGAGCAGGGCAGGGGCGGAGAGAGAGAGGGAGAGAGAGAGAATCTGCTCTGTCCGAGCAGAGCCAGACGCGGAGCTCCAGCTCGCGAAACTGTGAGATCACGACCTGAGCGGACACCAAGGGTTGGACGCTCGGCCGACTGGGCCCCCCGGGCGAA
>NW_027533093.1:0-2740 GCF_008692635.1 Crocuta crocuta
CTGCAACACTTCCCCCACCCCCCACTCAACCCCCGGCAACAGGGAAGCAGTGACCTGCGGGACCTTTTAGGGCAGTATAACAAAGCCCATGGACTCGGACCTGGAAACGAGGCAGGGTGTGGGGCATAGAACTTAGCCTACCTTGGCTACAACCTCAGCACAGGGAGATTGGACCCGTGAAGTGATGTGCAATGCTTGGTTGAGAAGGGACTGGGGCGACAACATTCTCCTCCCCACAACCACCAAGGCGGGGCCTCAGGGAGCAGCCAGCAGACACGCTAGAGACAAGACCAGCCTACACCAAACCATGCCCATCCCCTCCAGATAGCTGTTTTGTTCTTTTTGTTGTTGTTTTTACCTGAGCCTGGGGTTGCATGTTTATTGGTTTTGTCTGTTTGTTTGTGTACCTCTCCCTGTTCCCTCTGTGGTTGTCTGTTTTCTTTTTCCTGGGCTGCCTCAAGAAACAAGCCCAACTACACCTGGTGGAGAGTCCCAATACCAGGAGGAGCCTGAAATTAAGGCCTCCATTAAGAGCAACCTTGGGTTGCACGTAGCCCCGGTTCCAGGAAAAGAATCTCAAGGCTGAAGCCATCCTGGGACCGCCCTCAGATCAGCTAATCAAACAGCATTCCTGCGGTCGGAGTCAAGGCTGGGAACTTCAGACAGTTATTTTATACAAACCAGCCAATATCTCACCACTTGCCTGAACCCTACGTGGGCCCTTTAAACTCACTTCATAATTGGTCATTGTCAAAGGAGAATCAAAAGTCATGACTGGGTCCCACCAAAAGTAATGAACACCTCACAGACACTGAATGATGAAAGCTGTTACCATGGGGGCTGTACAATTGTAACTGGTGCTTGTGTGATGATGCTATACGTACAACGTGTGCACTGTAACACCCCCATCCCTTAACCCATAAAAACCCTGCTCACTATTGTTTGGGGCTTCACCCAGCTGCCACTACACCAGTAGACGGGTGAGCCCCGGCTTGAGCTTATAATAAAGACCCTTTTGTACTTGCATCGGTGTTGGCTCCTTGGTGGTCTCGGGGGACTTGTGACTCGGGCACAATAACCACTACCAGCAGGGAAACAAAATCACCAAACGCTAAACAAGAGAAACCAAGAGACACCATCCAATCAACACGAAAAATGAGAGACACCATCCAAAGAACACTTCCTGAACAGACAGGCCCTGAACAGTCAAAGAGCCCTCTCTAATACAGCAGAACTCGCAGGGGCAGAGTGTACAACAAGCTGTTAAAATTAACAAGAGATAGAAAGCTAACCAAAATGATGAAAGAGAAGAACTCTCCTCCAAAGAAATTCCAGGAAGAAATGACACCTAAAGAACTGCTCAAAACAGATATAAGCAACATAACTGAACAAGAATTTAGAACAATAATCATAAAATTAATCGCCGGGCTTGAAAAAAGCATGGAGGACATCAGAGAAACTATGGCTACAAACACTATGGAGCTTAAAAATAGTTATGATGAATTTACAAATGCCATAGGTGAGATACATAATAAACTAGAGGCGTCCAATGCATGGATTGAGGAGGTAGAAAGGAGAATAAGTGATTTAGAAGACACTATTAGAGCAAAAGAAGAAACTGAGAAAAAGAGAGATAAACTGGTCCAGGAACATGAAAGAAGAGTATGAGAGCTCAGCAATACAATCAAACGGAACAATATCCGTATCATAGGAATCCCAGAAGAGGAAGAGAGAGGGAAAGGGGCTGAAGGAGTCCTGGAACAAATTATACCAGAGAACTTCCCCAACATGGGGAGGAAAGTAGACGTTGAAATTCAAGAGTCACAGAGAACTCCCCTCAGACGTAACTTGAATCGATCTTCTGTACGACATATCATAGTGAAACGGGCAAAAATATAAGGACAAAGAGAGAATTTTGAAAGCAGCTAGGGAGAAAAGGGCCCTATCATACAAAGGGAAACCTATCAGAGTGCTGACAGACCTATCTCCTGAAACGTGGCAGGCCAGAAAGAAATGGCAGGAAATCTTCAGTGTGATGGACAGAAAAAATATGCAGCCAAGAAGCCTCTATGCAGCAAGCATGTCATTCAGAATAGAAGGAGAGATAAAAGTCTTTCCGAATAAACAAAAATTGAAAGAATTCGTCACCACTAAACCAGCCCTACAAGAAATCCTGAGGTTGACTCTCTTGCAAGGAACACAAGTTACCAGAGACGCCACCACAAGCATGAATCCCACAAAACACACAATAATTCTAAGCCCTCATATTTCAAAAATAATAACACTGAACGTAAATGGGATGAATGCTCCAATCAAAAGACATAGGGTAGCAGAATGGATAGAAAAACAAATTCCATCTATTTGCTGTCTACAAGAAACTCATTTGAGACTGGAAGATAGCTTCAGATTAAAAGTGAGGGCATGGAGAAATATATAACATGCCACTGGAAATCAAAAGAAAGCTGGAGTAGCTATACTTATATCAGACAATGTGGACTTTAAAATAAAGACAATAACAAAGGATGAAAAAGGGCATTATATAATAATTATAGGGTTTATCCATCAGGAAGAACTAAAAATGATACATGTCTACGTGCCGAATATGGGAGCACCTAAATATTTAAAACAATTATCACAAACAGAAACAATGTCATAGAAAAGAATGTGCAAATAGCAGGGGGCGTTAATACTCCATTTACAGCAAAGGATAGATCAACCAGACAGAAAAATCACTAAAGAA
>NW_027533094.1:0-960 GCF_008692635.1 Crocuta crocuta
TATAAGTATAGCTACTCCGGCTTTCTTTTGATTTCCTGTAGCATCGTATATATTTCTCCATCTCCTTACTTTTAATCTGAAGGTATCTCTGGTCTAAAAGGATTTTCTTGTAGACAGAATATAGACGGATTTTGTTTTTTTATCCATTCTGCTACCCCGTGTCTTTTGACTGGAGCATTCAGCCCATTTACATTCAGTGTTATTATTGAAATATGTGGGTTTAGAGTCTTTGTATCTTTTGTAGGGTTCATGTTTGTGGTGGTGTCTCTGGTATCTTTGTTCCTTGCAACCTTTCCTTCAGAGCGTCCCCCTCAGGATTTCTTGTAGGGCTGGCTTCGTGGTGACAAATTCTTTCAATTTCTGTTTATTTGGAAAGGTTTTTATCTCTCCTTCTATTTTGAATGACAGGCTTGCTGGATAGAGGATTCTTGGCTGCATATTTTTACTGTTCATCACATTGAAGATCTCCTGCCATTCCTTTCTGGCCTGCCAAGTTTCAGTAGATAGGTCTGTCACCACTCTGATAGGTTTCCCTTTGTATGTTAGGGCCCTTTTCTCCCTAGCTGCTTTCAAAATTCTCTCTTTGTCCTTGTATTTTGCCATTTTTACTATGATATGTCGTGCAGAAGATCGATTCAAGTTACGTCTGAGGGGAGTCCTCTGAGCCTCTTGTATTTCCACATTTACTTCCTTCCCCAGGTCGGGGAAGTTCTCTGCTATGATTTGCTCCAGGACTCCTTCAGCACCTTTCCCTCTCTCTTCCTCTTCTGGGATTCCTATGATACGGATATTGTTGCGTTTGACCATGTCACTGAGCTCTCGAACTCTTCTTTCGTGTTCCTGGGTCAGTTTGTCTCTTTTTCTGTCAGCTTCTTGTTTTTCTATAATGGTGTCTTCTAAATCACTTATTCTCCTTTCTGCCTCTTCAATCCGTGCATTGGAGGCCTCTAATTTATTATG
>NW_027533094.1:2071-10161 GCF_008692635.1 Crocuta crocuta
CTCAGGCAGGGATGGGCGTGGCGGGATCCAATGCCTCAGGCGGGAGCTCTGCCTTGGCGGTTGTGGGGAGGACAGTGGCGGCGCTCCAGTCCCTTCTTGAACCAAGCGCTGCACCTCGTTTTTTTGGGCGTGTAAACTCCCCGTACTGCAGGTGCAACCAAAGTTGGTTGCGCTCTTCAACCCAGGCCAGTTCCAATCTCCAAATCCCAGTCTGCGCGCCCCGCTGAAGTTGCCTTAGACACAGCTTCCCAGGCAACCCCCTCGGGCGATTCCAGGCTCCCTGCCGAGCTCTGGGGGTGGCGTCAGATTCGCTGCTTCCTTCTCTGGGTCGGGCTGGTGAGCATGGGCGGGGGTTGCCTGCCGTGTGCGCAGAGCCCGCTGGAATGAGGAAAACCAGGTCCCTCTATGTCTCGTCACTTGAAACACGAACTCACATGCAAATCTCCCAGTTTTTAGCTCTTTGCCTTCCCTCTAGAGTTCCAGCCAGCCAGGGGCGCGGACGCCCGGTGTCTGTGCGCGACTCTTCCAGGGGCTTAAGCCCGCCAGGAGGACAATGGCCGCAAGCGCGCCGCTACTCTAGAAGTCCAGCCGCCAGGAGCCAGCACAAAGAAGCAGTCCGCGAGCTCAGCCCCTCCGGGACCAGTTGGCACGAGGGGACCTGGCGTGCAGGTATTTGGCACTCAGAGTGTTTCTATGCCCTGAGCAGAGGTTTTTCCCCCCCGAGCGGAGGTTTTTCTGTTTCGGACTCTCTCTTTTTCCTCTCTCACTCCCTGCAGAGGGGGATCGCCTCCGACCCTAGAGTCTCCGATCCCGGCCAGATTTTATCTTCCCCAGTTCGCACTCACATTAGAAGCCTTTCTCAGGGGATTCTGCATCCTTTTTCTCCCAATCTCTCAGGTTTCGTGAGGTTTCCATTGGTTTCAGATCTTTTCCGTGTGAGGTATGGGCGTGAGTGCAAGTACGGAGCTCCTTACTTCTCCCCCATCTTGCCCCTCCCCCCACATTTAGGTTTAAATACCCCTATATCTTAAAAAACAAAAAAAGGAGGCACTAAACGGAGGAGTAGTAAAAGGACCTAGGCTTGCCTTGTTCTTGAACACATTTAGGTAAATATCAAATCACTCTGAATCCCCAAGAAATTGATAGAGGACTGACAGAACGAATTGCACAACTAGAGGGAGAAAAAAGGGTATAAGATATAGAGATATGGTTTGGAAGAGAAACAGATCACAAGCACTACAGAGGGGAGGGAGCCTTGGTCATTGAGAGAGGTGAGAGAGAAAAAGAGACAGAAAGACTGAAAGAGAGGAGCACACAGGCGTAACACAAGAAAAACACTTTCCTGAAGCCATTGACTGGGAAATTGACAAGGGATGATTTTCATGAGTTTTTGCAACCAAGGGGCTCAAAGACTAGAGTTTCACAGGTCCCTGGCATAGCTGCTATAGAGCCCTCAGGGCGCTGCAGTGCTCCTGTAGAAAGGCAGGCAGGTAACCCATTGGCCGAGGGTGGGATATGTAGATCACCAGAGACACACTGGGGAGACATTTCCCCCTTCTTGCAGTGCATCTGGGAGAGGTAGCATTGTCTTTCCACTGACAAAGGTACGGGGGATCCTCATTACCAGGCATAGAGACACCTGCTGAGGGAGACTAATCTAAACATTGGCACTTTACTGTGCTTTGCTCCAAATCCCATGTTCCTGCACTCTGATACGACTGTCCTTCTGTGTCAATCAATCCCAGTGCAGTGAGGTCCTACTTACGTAGACCAACAAAGGTCCCCACCAGACAAGGTCCCTAAAGCTGGAGTTTTAAAACTCAGCCACCTGGCTGGGATAAAACCTAAAGTGCACTGCTCCGGTCAAGGAAGGCAAGCAACGCAGACATAGAGTGTGAAAACAGTGATCTGAAAAATATTTATGATCCATTAGGGGAAATTACTTGCTTTTCTGGGAGGGCTTACCTAACAGCAGCAAGAATGAACTCCTCTCCAGAGAACCGGTGAATGCCATTTTACAACCCTTCCCCTCAGTATTGGTAAACTTCAATAAGCAGCAAGAGTAACACTAGCTGCACAATCTGCTAATACCAAGTCTCAACAACCTACTTTCTGAGCAAGTGTGCCTGAGAACCAGCATGGTGGGATGCTGTCCTGAATTTAAGCACAAACACCCCCCACCCACACCACATCTACTGACTACAGAGTTCTGCAAAGCTTGAAGTCTAGTGGAAATAGCATCAGGTCTCTCTGAACAACCAGACCAGAGCACACCTAGTTCAAACTCACCATACTCCGTCTAATGCCCAAACACTCCTCATGGCAGACAAAGAGAAACTCTGCAGAGGCCTCACCTTAGGGACAAAGTAAACAAAACACATCAGTAGAGTTCATGCAGCATAGACCAGATACACTTCTTGAAGCACAAAGCCCTGGTCATTATATGACTTCTTCTTACCAAAACTATTATTCTCAGGAGCAGGAATCATACTAGGCTTTCCTAACAAACAGAAGACAAAGACAAACAAAATGCCAAGAGAGAATCATTCATCCCAAAAGAAAGAACAAGAAAAGGTCATGGCCAGGTTTCTAATTGAAACACTTATAACTAATATTCCTGATATACAATTTAAAGCAACAATCTTAAGGGTACTAGCTGGACTTGAAAAAATCATTGAAGACTTCAGCAAGTCTCTTACCACAGAGATAAATGAGCTTAAAACCAATGAAGCTGAAATGAAAAATGCCATACCACGATTCAAAACTGACTGGATGCAAGTACAAAGATGGAAGAAGCAGAGGAATGAATAAGTGAGATAGAAGACAAAATTATGGAAAATAATGAAGCTGTACAAAAGGGTAAAGGAAAATATTGGATCATGAAAGTAAACTTAGGGATCTCAGTGACTCCAGAAAACATAATAACATTGGTGAGATAAGAATCCAACAAGAGGAAGGAGGAGGAGGAGAAAGAAGAAGAAGGAGGAGGAGAAAGAGGAGAGAGAAAAGGGGGGGCAGAAGCTTATTTGAGGAAATTATAGTTGAAAACTTCCTTAATCTGGGAAGGAAACAGACTTGCAGAACCAGAAAGCACATAGATCTCCCAACAAAATCAATAAAAGCAGGCCAACACCAAGACATATTGTAGTTAAATCTGCAAAACATAGAGATAAAGAAAAATCTTGTAAGTAGCTAGACAAAGACTCCTAACTTACAGGGGAAGACAAGTAAGGTTGGCAGTAGATGTCTCCACAGACACTGGGTAGGCAGAAGAGAGTGGAGTGATATGTTCAATGTGCTGAATGGGAAAAACTGCCTCAAGAATATTCTATTGAGCAAAGCTATTATTCAGAATAGGAGAGATAAAGAGTTTCCCAGACAAACAAGAACTAAATGACCACTAAACTGTCCCTGCAGAAATCTGAAGGGGACTTTTAGAATGGAACCAACACTAAAAAGGAACAGAGAAAATATCCATAAACAATGACAAAACTAGCAATAAAATGGCACTAAATTCTTATCCATCAATTACTACTCTGAATGGTTATGGACTCAATGCTCCAATCAAAGACATAGGGTGTCAGAATGGATAAAGGAACAACACCCATCTATATGCTGCCTACAAGAGACTCTTTTTTATTTTATTTTATATATTTTTTATAGTTTCTTGTCAAGTTGGTTTCCATATAACACCCAGTGCTCATCCCCACAAGTGCCCTCCTCCATGTCCATCACCCCCGTTCCCCTCTTCCCCACCCCCATCAGCCCTCAGTTTGTTCTAGGTATTCAAGAGAAGAGACTCATTTTAGACCTGAAGACACCTGCAGATTGAAAGTGACAGAATGGAGGAACATTTAACATGCAAATGTATGCAAAATAAAAGCCACAGTAGCCATACTTATATCAGACAAACTACATTTTAAACCAAACGCTATAAGAAGAGATGAAGAAGGGCACTATATCATAATACAGAGATCCATCTAACAAGATCTAACAATTATAAATATTTATTCCCCCAACTTGGTAGCACACTAATATATAAAACATTTCAAAACAAGCATAAAACATAATAATACAATAGTAGTTGGGGACTTTAACACCCCTTACCTCAAAGGACAGTTCATTTGAGCACAAAATCAACAGAGAAGCCATGGTTTTGAAGGACACACTGGACCAGATAGACTTAACAGATATATTCAGAACATTTTATCCTAAATAGCAGAATACACATTCTTTTTGAGTATACATGGGACATTCTCCAGAACAGATCACATACCAGGTCAAAAAGTAGTCCTCAGTAAATACAATATGATTGAGATCATACTGTGCATATTCTCCAACCACAACACTCTGAAACTTCAAGTCAACCACAAGAAGATATTTAGAAATACCACAAATACATGAAGATTAAAGAACATCCCACTAAGGAATGAATGAGTCAAGCAGGACATTAAAGAAGAAATAAGAACATTCACGCAAACAAGTGAAAATGAAAAAGTGCTGATCCAAAACCTTTGGAATGCAGCAAAAGTAATCATATGGGTGAGGTACATAGCAGTACAAGCCTACACAATAAGCAAGAAAAATCTCAAATAGGCAACCTAATCTTACAATCTAGTAAAAAAACTAGAAAAAAGACAAGAAATGAAACCTAAAACCTGCAGAAGATGGGAAATATTAGTGATTAGAGCAGAAATAAATGATACAGAGGCAAACAAACAAGCAAACAAACAGTAAAACAGGTCAGTGAAACCAAGATCTACTTTGAAAACATTTCAAAAATTGACAAACCCCTCTCCAGAATTATCAAAAAGAAAAAAGAAAGGGCCCAAATAAATAAAATCACAAATGAGAGAGGAGAAATCAGATAAGCACAGATATACAAATAATTGTAAGAGAACATTATGAAAAAATATATGCCATTAAATTGGGCAATTCACAAGAAATGGATAAATTCCAAGAAACGTATTAAGTATCAAAACTGAAACAGGAAGAAATAGAAAACTTGGAAGAGACTGAGAACTCGTAAAGAAATTGAATCAGTAATCAAAAATCTTCCAACAGACAAAAGTCCAGGACCAGATGGCTTCCCAGGAGAATTCTACCAAAGATTTAAAGAAGCGTTAATACCTAATCTTCTCAAAATGTTCCAAAAAATAGAAATGGAAGGAATACTACCAAACTACGAGGTCAGTATTACCTTGGTTCCAAACCAGACAAAGTTTCCACTAAAAAAGAGAACTATAGGCCAATATCCCTGATGAAAGTGAATGCAACATACTCAACAAGATAGTAGCAAATTGAATCCAAAAGTACATTATGATAACCATTCACATGATTAAGTGTGAATTGCAAACATGTTCTATATTCACAAATCAATCAACGTGATAATAAGTAAATAAATATATTTTTTAAAAGAGGTACATAGTTCACTGGAAGAGAATAGAAAACTCAGAAATATATCCCAAACTATATGGTCAACTAATCTTCGACAAAGTGGGAAAGAATATCCAATGGAAAAAAGATAGTCTCTTTAGCAAATAGTATTGGAAAAACATGTAGAAGAATGACTGGAATACTTTTTTACACCATACACAGAAATAAATTCAAAATGGATGAAAGACCTAAATGTGCATCAGGAAACCATCAAAATCCTAGATGGGAATACAGGCAGCTACCCCTTGACCTCAGCTACAGCAGCAACTTCTTACAGGTCATGTCTCCTGAAGCAAAGTAAATACACACATGAAGTATTCATACTTCATCAAGATAAAAACTTCTGCACAGTGAAGGAAGCAATCAACAAAATTAAAAGGCAGACTATGGGATGGGAAAAGATATTTACAAACCACATATCAAATAAAGGGTTACTATCCAAAATCTGTAAAGAACCTATCAAACCCAACACCCAAAAAACTAACAGCCCAGTTAAGAAATGGACAGAAAGCAAATACAGACATTTTTCCAAAGAAGACAATGGTCAAAACAAACTTGGGAAGATGTTCAACATCACTCAGTAGGGAATACAAATGAAAATCACATTGAATTACCTCCTCCTATCTGTCAGAATGGCTAACATTAACAACACAGGAAACAACAGATGTTAGTGAGAATGTGGAGAAAGGGGAGCCCTCTTATGCTGTTGATTGGAATGCAAACTAAACCACTCTGGAAAACAGTATGGAATTTCCTCAAAAAGNAGTGTATTGGTTTACTCAGATTATTACTCTTGTCATATCATCACCCAGGTCCCAGGTTTTAGAATAGAGATGATCAGAACCTGGCTGTTTATCAACAGAATTTTCACATACATGATCATTCTTCATGTCATTACAATGAATTGAACCAAGACAGAATATAAAGACAATTTATAAGACAGTTTATCTCATCATATTTGTAGATTATTTCTTTCCTCAAAGGCAAAGTAACAGCTTTTGATAGAATTTATCATACATTAATCATTTTTAAAAAGTGCCCCATTAGTATATATAATCAACAATTACTCATATTTTTATATTATTTTCTTCACAATTTTTTTCAGTATTTTACCACAACAGAAGCATATCAGGAGGTAACAATGGAAAACCATATGGCTGTGACAGTATTTATCTCAAGAGGATTGACAGAGGACCCAAAAGTGAAGATTTATCTTTCTGCTTCTCACCTACTTGCTAAGCATCTCAGGCAACTTACTTATCATTACCCTCACTTTGCTGGATTCTCATCTCAAGACCCCATATGTATTCCTTTCTCCGAAATTTTTCCTTCTTAGAAATTTCTTATACAACTGTCTGTATCCCCAAATTGCTTGTAAGCATGGCAACCGGAGACAATACCATTACCTATAACTGCTGTGCAGCTCAGTTATTTTTTGCCATCCTTCTTGGAGCATCTGAAGTTTATCTCCTGGCTGTCAAGTCCTACGATAGTTATGTCGCCATCTGTAAGCCCCTGCATTATACAACCATCATGAGCAACATAATCTGTATCCAGCTGGTCCTTAGCTCTTGGATCACTGGTTTCCTCATCATCTTTCCAGGACTCATTTTAGGTTTAAGCCTGGACTTCTGTGACTCCAATATCATTGATCACTTCTTCTGCAACACTGCTCCCCTCCTGCAGATCTCCTGCACGGATACACATGTGTCGGAAATGATGAGTTTCATCTTAGCTTTGGTGACTCTGCTGATCACCTTGGCATTAGTGATTCTATTCTATCTCTGATCTTTTTAAAAATCCCTTCTGCCAACCAGAGAAAAAAGGCGTTCTCCACGTGTTCTTCTCACATGATTGTCATCTCCCTCTCATATGGCAGCTGCATCTTCACGTACATAAAACCCTCGGCCAAACAGAGGATATCCTTAAAGAAGGGAGTGGCAGTTCTCAAAACTTTGGTTGCACCACTTTTGAACTCTTTTATTTACATTCTAAGGAACCAGCAGGTGAAGCAAGCATTTTACTACTTGCTATAAAGGGTTCTGTCTTTATCCAAGTAGAATCCTAATGAGGTTTATAATGACATTTAGAAGACAAATTGCAAAGGAAGTGCTTAGATTGGGTCCCAAAGTCACTATTGCACCACACAGTATATAATCATATTTGTCCTTTCATTTCTTTCTTGAAGTATCAAGAGCCAAACATTGGCTCTTTGTTCTAAGAAATGCCTTCCCATTCAAAACACTAAAACATTATTTTTCTGTCCTATCGTAAGGATTCTCAAATTTGACCCCTTTCTCCTCTCTTCCTCCATTTAATGGTAGCAAGTATTTGAAAAATTATTTTAATGAACTTTATGCATTAGATCACGGAGACTTAATTATTTCCATATATGTACAGTATATTTTGTTCTTCTATTTGTATTTTTTGTAAAATCTTGATAGATTCAAAATAATTATGTGATGTGATTTCTTTGGGATTTTGCCTTGACTTGGCTTTTTCTGTCTTGATACACATTCTCTACTGCTTGTTAAATAAAGATATTTAAAAATAGGAAGTTGAGATTAAAATATCAATCCTTGGTCTTGAGAATTGAAAAAGAAAGCGCACTGTGCTAGCATAATAAGAAAATCATAGATTTATTGTATTTTACA
>NW_027533095.1:0-1186 GCF_008692635.1 Crocuta crocuta
CTAGAGGCTGAAAATTAATTCTGTTTTTAGGGCTTGTCCTCAGTGCTGAGGGAGGCAAAACAAGGTGTTCTTCAGGTGAATGTAACTGACCTGTAGTCCAAAGGGGTGGTGCTACTGGGGTTGTCATAGTCCTATGATTGATTGTTTTTGAAAGAATATCTTTGTTTCTTAGGAGAAAATGAATATTTTGAGAACAGTGAAAAAGTAGAGTAGCTGGAGGTACAAAATAAACAGCGAAAGAAGAACGTTGGAGTGAGGTCTAGGATAGCTATAAGGGGATTATGTTAAACTTGAATATAGATAGAAGATTAACCTTAGAGGGCAAACTCTGAGATGTAAAGAGAATAGTAAATGAAACATGTTTTAGTATAAGAATTAAAAGTTAAGAGTTTTCACGCCTATAACACCCTTGGGTTTCCCCGATATAAAACGAGGGGAATCATCTGTGGATATAGAAGAGGACAAAGATGAAATGTGGTCTGGAAGGACTGGCAATACTTCTCATGGGAATGTGTTTAGCAAAAATGGAAGAACTAATATGGAACAAAGCTTACAGATTCAGTCAGCAAACTCCTATTTAATGTCTGCTCTATGTTCACCAGTCTTTTGGATGTTGGGAATACATCATGAACAAAACAGGTGTAAATCTCTGCTCTCATGGGACAGAAACCTAAGCGCTACCTTCTCTTTGGAACAATTAATGGCTAGAAATCTGCTGGATAAGTAAGCTTGGCCATCCAGGGCTCTCATTGAATGTAGGTCCCAGGAAAACTCTAGGAAAGAACTCATTCTAAGGGAAAAATGAAAAGGGCCCCCAATATTTTCCCAATTAGTCAGTCATCTAAGACTTGCTCATNGGGCCTGAAAACAAGAGTGCCACATAAAACAAAAATGACATCTATGCAGATATGGTTCTATTTTCCTGGCCGTTAACACTCAGATTTAAATCATATGAAAAACTGCAAGTAAAATTTAGGCTTCACACTTAAAAACAATGTTAATATTAGGGATAGAAAGGGTGATAAAACTCTTGCTAGTTTATATTTTTCCTTTGTAGAATATAAGCATTATAATTTAAGACCTGATTTTATCCAAGCATATATCTAAATTTCAAAACTATGTTTGCAAATATCGTGTTTATAATAAAAACATGACATTTCATCGACTGTCTATTTGAGAAGTGTCT
>NW_027533096.1:0-4251 GCF_008692635.1 Crocuta crocuta
ATGCTCTCTGCACCTGTGAGCGCTGCTGTATCCAAGAAGACTCTTCGACTGTCCAGGGCTTATCCTTTCAGTGAGTGTTTTTTGAATGGTATCTCTTGGTCTTTCTTGTTGAGACCTTGGTTATTTTATTTTCCTACTTGTAGTGATATTTGGGACTCTCCACCATGTGTACTTTGGCTTGTTTCTTGAGGTAGCCCTAGAGAAGAAAACAGACAGAGAAACACACAGGGAGCAGAGGCACACAAACGCACAGACAAATCCAACTAACATGCCAACCTAGAGGTAAAATGAAAACGTTAAGAGAAAAGACGGAGGAGGGAAGGCGAATAATAGAGAATAAAAAGTACATAAAAAGGTCCAAAAGAAGAAAGGAAAAGGAAAAAAGAAGAAAACCGATGGACAAAGAACGGTTTAAAGCATTTAACCGGATTTCCCAGCTACAATTATATAGCTGGGTGTATGCAGTGCTTGTGGAAGAGCATAGCGGAAGAGAGAGAAGACAGGGCGGGGATGAGTCAAAATTGGAACTAGAATGAACAGGAAGAAGGGATAAGAAGCTTGTTTCAAAGAGGTAAAGGGTGNTCTACAGAATGGACTAGATGTTACTGTTTAAGCTAGCCTGTGACCAGAGTTAATCAGGTCAGTGTTCCAGGAAAAAGAGAAATAGAAAAAGAAAAAAGAGGCAAAAAAAAAAAAAAAAGGAGGAAGGCTGCTCTGTAGCAGGGATGGGTGTGGTGTGATCTAATGTATCAGGCGAAGAGTTCTGCCTTGGCGGTTGTGGGGAGAGGAGTGGCGGTGCACCAGTCCCTTCTTGAACCAAGCGCTGTACCTCGCTTTTTTGGGCATGTAAACTCCCCGTACCAGAGGCACAGCCAAAGTGGGTCAAGCTCTTTACCCCAGGCCAGGCCTCGTTTCCAAGTCCCAGTCCGCGTGCCCCACTGAAATTGCAGTAGACACAACCTCACAGATGATCCCCTGGGGGCAATTCCAAGCCTCTTGCCTAGCCGTGGGGGTGGAGCCAGATTCACTGCTCCCTTCTCCTCATGGTCGGGTTGGGGAGCAAGGACGGGTGTTTGCATGGGGGCCCCGCAGGCCCGCTTAGAAGGCTTTCTCAGTGGATTCTGCGTCCTTCTTCTCCCAATCTCTGGGTTCTGTAAGGTTTCCTATGGCTTCAGATCTTTTCCGTGTGAGATATGGGGGCGAGTGCAATGCACGGAGCTCCCTACTACCCCCACTGGTCTATTTTCTTGCCTATGCTTTTGGTGTTAATGTAAGAAATAACTGCCAAGATCAATGTCAACAAGCTTTTCTCCTAGATTTTCTTTTAGGAGCTGTGTGATTTCAGTTCTTAAGTTTAACTCTTTTTTTAAAAATATAATTTATTCTCAAATTGGTTTCCACACAACACCCAGTGCTCATCCCATCAAGTGCCCTCCTCAATGCCGATCACCCACTTTCCCCTCTCCCATACCCTCCATCCACCCTCAGTTTGTTATCTTTACTTAAGAGTCTTTTATGTTTTGCCTCCCTCCCTCTCTTTAATTTTTTCCTCCTTCCCCTCCCCCATGGTCTTCTGTTAATTTTTTCCAGATCCCCATATGAGTGAAAAAAAATGTCATCTGTCTTTCTCTGCCTGACTTATTTCACTTAGCATAATATCCTCCAGATCCATCCACGTTGCTACACATGGCCAGATTTTATTCTTTCTCATGGCCATGTAATATTCCATTGTATATATAAACCACATCTTCTTGATCTGTTCGTCAGTTGATGGACATTGAGGCTCTTTCTATGATTTGGCTATTGTTGAAAGTGTTGCTATGAACATTGGGGTACATGTGTCCCTATGTATCAGCACTCCTATATCCCTTGGGTAAATTTGTAGCAGTGCTATTGCAAAGCAGGAAAGAGTATCCAATTGAAAGAAAAAACCAGCTTCTTTAACAAATGGTGCTAGGAGAACTGGACAGTAATATGGAGAAGAATGAAACTAGACCACTTTCTCTCACCATATACAAAAATAAACTCAAAATGGATGAAGGACCTGAATGTGGGACAGGAAACCATCGAAACTCTAGAGGAGAAAGCAGACAACAACCTCTTTGACCTCAACCACAGCAATTTCTTATTCGACACACCTCCAAAGGCAAGGGAATCAAAAGCAAAAATGAAGTATTGGGACCTCATCATTTAACTCTTTAACCCATTGGGGATATTTTTTGTGAGTGGTGTAAAATTAATGTCCCATATAACTATTTTGGAAATGGTTATCGAGTTTTTTAAATATCATTTATTTTGGATACTATCTTTTCTCCATTATGTATTCATGTCATTCTTGTTGAAGATTTGATTATTGTGTATGCATAGTTTTTTGAGCTCTGTATTCTGTTCCATGTGTCTTTTTTTTTTATGCCAGCACCATGCCAGTTTTATTACTACATCTTTGTAATATGTTTTGAAACCAGGAAGCATANGAAATTTAGAACTGTTTTTCTATTTCTGTATAAAAATGCCATTAAATGCTGAGAACAAACTGAGGACTGATGGGTGAGGGGAAGAGGGGTGATGGACATGGAGGAGGGCACTGTGGGGATGAGCATTGGGTGTTATATTCAAACCAACTTGAGAATAAACTATTTTAAAAATAATAATAAAAAAATAAAACGTGTGTATACCTAGAAAATGCCATTGAAATTTTGATGAGAATTGCATTTAATCTGTAGATCACCTGGCGTACTATGGATATTTTATCAATATTATGTTTTTCCAACTTGTGAACATGGGGTAGTTTTCTAGTTATTTTATCTGCTTTAATTTCTTTATTAATGTTTTATATTTTTCAGTGTACAAGACTTTCACCTCCTTGGTTATGTTTATTCCTAAGTAGTTTATTATTTTTACTTTTTAATGTAACAACAAAACAGACAGTAATGTACAGAGATTTCCCATGAGTCTTGGCCTCCACACATTTATAGCTTATTTCATTGTCACAATCTCTCACCAGAGTTATATATTCATTACAATCAGTAAACCTACACTGATGCTTCATTATCATGCCAAGTCTATAGTTTACTGTATTTTTACAGTTTTTTTATCAGACATATCTTTTGCAAATATTTTTCCAATCCGTAACTTGTTTTCCCATTCTCTTCACAATGTCTTTTACAGAGCAGAAATTTTTAGTTTTGATGAATTTGGTTTATTAATTATTTCTCTCATGGATTGTGCTTTTGATCTTATATCTAAAAAGTCTTCACAATACCCATACCGTCTAAGTTTATTCCTATGTTATCTTCTAGAGGTTTCATGTTTTACACTTAGGTCTGTGATACATTTTGAATTAAATTTTGTGAAGGGTATAAAATCTATATTCATTTTTTTATGTGTCAATGTCCCTTTGTTTCAGCACCATTTTTGAAAAGATATTCTATTATTTTTGATGCTCTTGTAAGTAGTTTTTCAGTTTCCTTTTCAGGCAGTTTGTTTGTGGTATAAAGAAGCACAGTTAATTTTGCATGTTGACTTTTTTATCCTGAACCTTTACTGAATGAACTCATTAGTGCTGACAGTTTTGTGTGTTTGTGTGTGTGTGAGTGTGTGTGCGTCTGTGGCATCTTTATGGTTTTCTACACATAGAATTATATCATCAGCAACCAGATAATTTTACTTCTTCCTTTACAATTTGGATGCATTTTGTTTCTTTTACTTTCTGAATTCCTCTGGCAAGAACTTCTAGTATTATGTTGAATATAAGTAGAAAGAGTGAATATTTTTATAACACTCCAAAAATGAAAGGAAAAGTTTTAGCTTTTAATCATTGAGTGTAATGTTAGCTGTGAGCATTTCATATATGGCCTTTGTTGTATTGAGGTTAAGTTCCTTCTACACCCAAATTGTTGAGCTGGGTTTTTTTCTTCTTTCTTTCTTTCTTTCTTTCTTTCTTTCTTTCTTTCTTTCTTTCTTTCTTTCTTTCTNATATAGTTTTTTCAAATCTATTCATACATCTATTGAGATGATTATGTGATGTTTTCCTTTATTCTTTTATTGTGGTGTATAACATTTATTGATTTTTATATGTCAAACCATCCCTGAAATACAAAGATAAATACCACTTGGTCATGATGCATGATGCTTCAGTGTGATTTGGTTTTCTAATATTGTGTTAAGGATTTTTGCATATGTGCAATATCAGGGATAGTGGTGTTTACTTTCCTTTATTTGGTGTTTTTGTATAACTTTGGTATCAAGGTG
>NW_027533096.1:4327-7435 GCF_008692635.1 Crocuta crocuta
AACTTTGGTATCAAGGTGATGTTGACCTCTTAAAATGAGTTCAGAAGTATTCTCTATTCTATATTTTGTAAGAGTTTAAAGATTAATATTAATATTCTTTAAATGTTAGGTAGAATTCACCAGTGGAACCTAAGGTCTTGAACTTTTCTTTATTGAGAGATTTTTGATTACTGACTAAATCTCCTTTATTATTGGTCTCTTCAGATCTTATAATTCTTCATGATTCAGTCTCGCTATGTAGTTTACATCTAAGAATTTATCCAATTTCTTGGCATATATTGTCCATTTTAATCTCATGATCCTTTGTATTTCTGTTCCATCAGTTGTCACCTCTTTAATTTTTATTTTATTTATTTTAGTGCTTTTTTTCCTACTTGGTTAGTACAGCTAAAGTTTTGCTTTTTTAAAATTCAAGTATAATTGACATACAGTGTTGTAGTATCAGGTGTAAAACGCAATGATTCAACAACTCGATACATTTATCAGTGCTTATTAAAATAAGTGTACTCTTAATTCCCTTTCCACCTATTTCACTTAAGCCCCTACCCAAATCTCCTGTAGGAATCACCAGTTTGTTTTGTGTATTTTGGAGTCTGACATGTTTGTTTGTCTCTTTTTTTTATTGCTTGCTATTTATGTTGTTTCTTAAATTCCACATATGAGTGAAATCATGGTATTTACCTTTCTTTACTGATTTATTTTACTTAGCATTTTTATGGCTGAGTAATAATTAATATATATGAGTAATAATACACACACACACCACATCTTTCTTATCCATTCATTTATCCATAGGCACTTGGGCTGCTTCCATATCTTGGTTATTGTAAGTAAAAGTTGCTATAAACATAGGGACATACATACGTTTTTGAATTAGTGTTCTTATATTCGTTGGGTAAATATTTAGTAGTATAATTATTGAATCATATGGCAAGAGGTTTTAATTTTTGAGGCATCTCCATATTGTTTGCCACAGTGGATGTACCAATTTACATTCCCACCAATAGCATACAAGTGTGTTTTTTCTCCACATCCTTGATAACGTTTGCTTTTTAATTTGCGTGTGTATTTGATTTTAGGCATTCTGATATGTGTAAAATATCGCATTGTGGTTTTAGTTAGCATTTTCCTAATGATCAGTGATGTTGAGCATCCTGTCCTGTGTCTTCTGTCCATCTTTATGCTGTTTTTTGAAAAAAATGTTTATTCAGATCCTCTGTCCATTTTTTAATTGGATTATTTGGGAGTTTTTTGTTTTGTTTTGATCTGTTTTAGTGTTCAGTTGTGTAAGTTCGTAATATATTTTGGGTATTAACCCTTTATAAGTTTTGTCACTTTTTCATCTTTCATAAAACAACTCTTAGTTTGTCATTTTTTTCCATTTTTTTCCTATTTTATTTCTTTCTGCTGTAAGAGTTATTATTTCCTTTCTTCTGCTAACTTTGGGCTTAGTTGTTGTTGTGATGGTGATGGTGGTGGTGGTGGTGGTGTGTGTGTGTGTGTGTGTGTGTGTGTTTCACTTTCTAGTTCCTTGAGGTTTAAACTTGAATTGTTTATTTGAAGTCTTTCCTCTTTTCAATGAAATTATTTATCACTGTAAACTGCCTTCTTAGCACTGCTGTTGCTGTACCTATAAGTTTTGGTATGTTGCTTTTTGTATATTTGGTTTTGTTTTTCTGATATTTTCTAATTTCTCTTGGATTTCTTCCTTGACTGAAAGAGTGTTCAATATGGTGTTGCTTATACAAAAAGAAAAAATTAATTCACACAAATTTATTATTATTTTTTTTACTGATTTCTAGTTTTATACCACAGTGGTCAAAAAATATACTTGGAATGATTTCAGTCTTCTTAAATTTTTAAGGCTTGTTTTGTGACCCAATATGTGAGCTTTCCTGGGAGAAACTTCGTGTGCATTTGAGAGAAATGTATATTATTCTACGGTTGCATGGAATGTTCTGTATATATATTTTGGTCTATAGTGTTGTTCAAGTCTGCTGTTTCCTTATTCATTTTATGTTTGGATTAATTATTAAAAAATGGAGTATTGAAGTTTCTTGCTTTTATAATATTGCTATTTCTCCCTTCAGTTCTGTTAATATTTGCTTTAAACATTTATGTGTTCTTCTGTTAGATGCACATCTATTTACAATTGTTATATCTATCTTTGGAATTGACACTTTTATCGTTATCTAAATACCATCTTAACTGTTGTGTGATCATTTTTTACTTAAAATGTATTTTGTCTGATATATGTAGAGCCACTTCTACTTTCTTTTGGTGATTCTTTGAGTGCACTATCTTTTGCATCCATTCACTTCCAGTCTACATATATACTTAAATCCAAATATATCTCTTATAGACAGTATATTGTTGAATCTTTTGTTTCTTTTCCAATTTATTTTTTAATAGTTTATTGTCAAGTTGGTTTCCATATAACACCCAGTGCTCATCCCCACNGTCCTTCTCTGCATGACTTATTTCGCTTAGCATAGCACCTTCTATTTCCATCCATGTTGCTACACATGGTCAGATTTCATTCTTTCTCATTGACATATAGTATTCCATTATATAGATAAACCACATCTTCTTGATCCATTCATCTGTTGATGGACACTTAGGCTCTTTCCATGTTTTAGCTATTGTGGAGAGTGCTGCTATGAACATTGGGGTNTGTCTCACGTTCAGGTCCTTTATCCATTTTGAGTTTATTTTTGTGTATGGTGTGAGAAAATGATCTAGTTTCATTCTTCTGTATGTTGCTTTCCAACTTAATTAGATAGTCTACCACATCTGATTGAGTGTATTCTACTTACATTTAAAGTGATTACTCTTTGAAATAGTAAGACTTTACTATTTCCATTTTGATTATTGTTTTCTCTCTGTTTTGGAGGTCTTTTGTTATTCTTTTTCTCTCTTGCTATTTTCCTTTGTAATTTAATTTTTTGTCATAATATACTTTGAATATTTTCTATATCTACACTGGGTTTCTTTTGTGGTTACTATGAGATTTACCTAAACTTCTTACAATTACAAAATCTATTTTAAGCTGATAACAGTTTTAATTGCATACAAATACTTTATACATTTACTTCTTCCTCACTTTGT
>NW_027533096.1:7496-7804 GCF_008692635.1 Crocuta crocuta
ATATATTATATTATATTTTTATATTTATATTATATATTTATACCCATTAACACATTTTTGTGAATATACTTATTCACAATAGTTTTGCCTTTTAACTTTTGTAGTAGGGTTAAATATGAACCATACACCACCATTAGTATTATATTATTCTATATATGATTCTACATATTTATTTTCTAGTGGAATTTATACTTTTATATGTTGTCATATTACTGATTAGTGCCCCTTTGTTTCTGCTTAAAGAAGTCCCTTTGACGTTTTTTGTATGTCTGGTATAGTGATGATGAACTCTTTATAGTGTTTGCTTG
>NW_027533096.1:7962-8197 GCF_008692635.1 Crocuta crocuta
ATTTTTGGCTAAAGAATTAACTAATAGTCTTATGGGGATCCCTAATTAACAACTTGTTTTTCTCTTGTTGCTTTTAAGATTCTTTCATTGTCTTTAAATTTTGACAATTTAATTATAACATGTCTTGATAAGGGTCTCTGAGTTAATCCTATTTGGAACTCTCTGGGCTTCCTGAATCTGGGTGTCTTGGTTTTGTGTTTGCTTGTTTGTTTTACCACAAATTGTGAAATTTTTC
>NW_027533096.1:8492-8820 GCF_008692635.1 Crocuta crocuta
ACACAAGTCCTACTGCTTTTCAAAAATAGAATTTTGGAAGTCCCATCTCTCAGGTGTACGTCCTAACAGTTGGGGTGCCATATGTGGTTTTCAAATCCTTTACTGTTCAAGGAGAAGCTTGAGTTTTTTAGTTTCCTTCCAGTTGAATGCTGCCAATTGTGTGGTGGGTTGTATGATGAGATTATGTCAGTCTCTCATTTTATGAGAGATTATGTCAGTACTCATTTTATTGTGGGATTTAACAAAAAATAAGGGGGAAAATAGGGAGGGAGAGGGAGGGAGGCAAACCATGAGAGACTCTTGAATGTCAAGAACAAACTGAGAGCTG
>NW_027533096.1:9048-9512 GCF_008692635.1 Crocuta crocuta
TTTCAGAGAATTTTTTTTTCCCGTATGTAGTTGTAGATTTGGTGTGTCTGAAGGAAGGGTAAGTTCAAGATTTTCGTATGTTGCCATTTTGAACCTGAACTCTCTTTCATTTTAAAGGACAGTTTTGCTTGATATATTATTCTCAGTAGACAGTTATTTTTTTTTTTCCTTTGAGCAGTTTGAATATTTTATCCCACTTTTTTTTTTTTATTTCTAGGAGAGAGAGAGACAGCGTGAGCAGGGGAGGGTCANTTACCCCAAAATATTAGAAATAGCTTTTCCTTTGCTGTTTTCAGCATTTTCTCTTTTTCTTGACTTTTGACAATTTAATTATAATATAACTCAGCATAGACTTCTATAAGTCTGGATGTCCATTTTCCTACTCACACTTGAAAAGCTTTCTACCATTATTTTTTTAAATTAGCTTTATGATTTTTTCTTTTACTCATTTCCTTGTACTCAAG
>NW_027533096.1:9644-11680 GCF_008692635.1 Crocuta crocuta
TCAGTCATTGTATTCTTCTGCTCCAGAATTTTTTTTTGATTTTTTATGGTTTCTATTCTTTATTGAACTTCTCAGTTTGTTCATGTACTATTTTTTCTGATTTTGTTTAGTTGTCTATCTATGTTCTCTGGGAGCTCATTGAGTTTCCTTAATAGTATTATTTTGGAGGGGCACCTGGGTGGCTTAGTCGGTTAAGCGCCCGACTTCCGCTCAGGTCATGAAATCACGGTTCGTGGGTTCGAGCCCCGAGTCGGGCTCTGTGCTGACAGCTAGCTCAGAGCCTGGAGCCTGCTTTGGATTCTTTGTTTCCCTTTCTCTCTGACCCTCCCCTGCTCATGCTGCCTCTCTCTCTCTCTCTCTCTCTCTCTCTCAGAAATAAATAAAACATTTTAAAACATAGTATTATTTTGGATTATTTGTCAGGTGGATTGGCTTGGTCCCAGTATCTATAAGCAGACCTGCTGCCCAGATATTAATGTGGGCATGCCTGATGTCATTCTCCACAGGCAGACAGATATAACCCCAGGTTCATTGAATAGGCTTGCTCTTTCTTTTCTTCACTGGAGAACTTGCTGGCCGAAAAGATCTTTCTCAGCACCTCCTTGTGTTGGGTTGAGGGATGAATAATGCAGCTGAGGTAAAATTGTATTTCTTACCCTTTTCAGTGTAACTTTTCTTGTTTCTATGTTCTGTGGAGTTTCTGTAACCTCTCTTTTAGATTCTGGAGCTCTTATAAAGATATTTTTTATCTGTGGATGGTTGTTAAATTGATGTTTTGTGGAGGTGCAAAAGCTACAGTCTTGTGTTCCTCTATATTGTTGACATCACTAACTTCACATAAATTTTTTTTTTTATTTGGAATGTAGTCCAATTTATTCCACCATTTTTCTTCTGTTAACTGTGCTTTCATTATCATAGTCAAGAAACTATTGCTAAATCCAGTGTCATGAGGCTTTTATCTTATGTTTTCTTCTAAGGGTTTTAGAGTTTTCATTTTTTACACTTAGATCTTTGACCCATTTTAACTTAGTTTTTGTATATAATAAGGGCACAACTACATTATTTTGCATGTGGATATCCAGTTTTCCCAGCAACACTTTAAAAAGACAGCTTTTCTCCTAACACCCTCATTGAAAACAGTTTGCCTCTATATACAAGAGTTTGTGGCTGAGGTCTATATTTTATTCTATTGGTCTCTTTTTATGTTTATTTAGTTTTGAGAGAGAGAGAAAAAGAGTCAGAGTGTGAGTGGGGGGCAGAGAGAGACACACACAGAATCCAGAGCAGGCTTCAGGCTCTGAGCTGTCAGCACAAAGCTCACTGCAGGACTCAAACCCATGAGCTGTGAGATCCTGACCTGAGCCGAAGTCAGACGCTTAAAAAACTGAGCAATCCAGGAGCCTCTCCACTGGTCCTAGTGCATGATTTTCTGTCAATCCACATTGTTTTGATTACTGTAAATTTTTGGTAAATTTTGAAATCAGAAAATGTGAGAACTTTAACTTTGTTCCAATGGCACTACTTAGCGTAGGCATGACAACTTTGTTCCCATAGCAAAGGCAACTTTGTTCTTTTTAAGATTGTTTGGTCTATTTGGGTACCTTGAGAGTCTATATACATTTGGGGATTATATAATATATTATTACAAGACTATTATTGAAATTTAAAGAATGAATTGAAATCATTTTGTAAATACTTTGCGTAGTCTTGATATTTTAACAATACTAACTCTTCAAATCCATGAGTATAAATGTCTTTCCTTTTCTTGATGTATTTTTAATTTTTGTGCAATATTTTGCAGTTTTCATTGTAAATGTTTTCAGTTCCTTGGCTAAACTTATTTTTATTTTATTCTTGTTAATGTTTAGCTACTTGATAAAGTTGAGGAAATTGAGACTCAGAGAGGCTAAGTAATAGTTATACACTTAATAGAGGGTTAACTGGGCTCTAAACCCAGATCTATTTATCACTAGAGACTCTATACTTTCTATTATATTATATTGCTTTTCTTGATCCCATAAATATTTATCATCCAT
>NW_027533096.1:11863-22731 GCF_008692635.1 Crocuta crocuta
TACATTTCGCATGTTGGGAGTCTATTAGACCATTGTTGAATTGAAGAAGGTCCAATATAAAATTAAATTGACATCATCAACTGGGATATCTCCTAAACTAGATGGTGAGGTAATTGCGTGGTTAAAATTTGGTATAGCTATAGATAATTTTAGAATATCAGTGCCTACATGACGTTTCTAGCTTTGCTGTTTTCAATAGTTACCATTAACGCACTTGATTCCATATCTATGTCAAGGAGTGCCAAAGAAACAGAAAGGAGGAAAAACAAACCAATGCTGGGTATAAAGGAGGGTTTCACAAGAAAATGAAAGATTGAAATGTCTCAAAGTATGAATAGTAAGTCGTCATGCAAACAGAAAGTTGTAAAGTTTTTCCATGAAGAAAGAAAACCTTATCTACACACATATAAGAATAAAGCAAGCCATAGGACTTGAGAGAAGGTAAGTGGATTGCAATTCCAATTTCAGGTAAAAGGAATGACAGATAAGGTTTAGAAAGTGAATAAGGGCCAGATTGTAAATGAAGCTAGGAAAATTGAATGTGAGACAACAACAAAATTCATAAGCATAGGAGTTATTTGATTGCATAAGAAAGGTAGGTATAACTTAGGAATACTCTTTATCTATGGATTAATTTTCAAGCTTCTTTATATTATTTTTTCATAGTCGTAGTAAGGCAGTGATTAGTAGTAAACATCAATATGAAATAGTATAGTTATGCTACATAGTGATTTCTAAGGGCAAGTGTAGATTCTTTCATTTTGAAGATTTTGAATAATTAGCTAATATTTCTGAAAACCAGTTCTGCTACAAGGGATTGGACAAAAGAACCTACAGGTTTTCAAATTGACTCATGTCTTTTTCCTATCTCTGCAAGTGAACAATAAGAGAATTGTGGATGGGAATATTTGAAATTATATTGCCTTCTGACTTCATCTTACCTCTTGTCCATGTGCAGAAAAATGTACTTCAGACTTAGTCTCTGTCATATCTTTTGTTAGAAACCCCATAATGATACAATAGGTAATTGGAGGGGTACCCTCTGTTCCTTGGAAAGAGCCATATTCATAATATGCAATGTTTATGCTTTGTATATAATAGGATATATTGATTCTTTGTGTGCAATGCAAGAATTAAATCCTGGGGGTGAACACTGAGTCTGGTTTGCGGCTTGCTACCCAGGGCAAACTCTTTTACCTGAGAAATTCTCCTAATCCCTCAGGAACTCTCCATTTTCCTTCTTTCCAGTCTTTCCATTGTGGAAGTCAAGGAATATGAAACCTGCTCATTCTTCTTCATTCATGCCCTTGTTCTAGGCCACATCTCCCACCTACCTCTGTTCTTTTCCTTAATACCCAAAGGGAAGACTCCTCTGACAGTAGTTCTTATTTTTATCTCTTTATTCTGTTTTTTTTAATCTTCACTCGGAATATGACTATCTTCAGGACCTTTCACACATAATACTTCCATGAAGACTTCTCTACCTTCTTTCTCTTTTGCCAGTTCAGAGGAAGCCAGACTTCTCTTTTCTCTAGACTTAATGTCTAACTATAAAATCACCACAGTGCCTTGGTCACTCATTTACCTAAAATCACTCACTTTTTGGGCTGGGCTAAAGCTAGGACCTGAACCAAATAGGAAGTAAGAGGAGATTCTAAGAATCCAATATAGCCGATTTTTACTATAGATTTAAAGAACTATGTTAGATGGGCTCCCTTCTAAGAACAGTGGGGCCTGAGTCTAAAAATTTTCATGGGGAGAGCAAGTGGAAGCTTAGAAAAGTTTTCTGGAGAAATCCACTTCCTAGAAAGATTCTAAGCTTTCTGTACCCTGAATGTCTGGCATGATTTTAGTTTCTAAAAAAACATTCTCACCATTTATCTCATTTGGAAACAATATACATTATTTTTCATTGCCTCAATTTTGCAGATACAGCTACTCAAAATCACAGAGCAAGTGTGATCTTATTAGGTTGCAAAGCCTGCAGAAGAGATGGAAGCATAGTAAATCTTTGGAGTAAGCCACTAGTGAAAATGGAAAGAAAGAAATTGTTTGCTCTAGTCCCACCATGAAAACAGTATAAGCTCCTGCCAGGAGTTTTGGATAAAAAATAAAATAAAAGGGCATTGTTGAGGGAGGCAAGATGACAGAGAAGTAGGGAGCTCCATACATGTCACTCGCCCCCATCTCTCAAAAGGAGAAGGCCTGAAACCATAGGAACCTTTTCAGAATCGCAGGACTTTGGGAGGAAAAGGAGACAGAGTCCACCGAGAAAACAACCTTATAGGGCTACCTCAAGAAACAAGCCAAAGTACTCATGGTGGAGAATCCCAAATACCACTAGGAATAGGGAAATAAGATAACCAATGTCTCAACAAGAAAGACCAAGAGACACCAACACTTCCTGAATGGACAGACCCTGAACAGAGAACCCTCTTTCTTCAAAAATTTTTCTCAATTTTTTTATAGTTTTAATTTTTTCTTTAAAACAGAGAGGCAGATCAAGAGCAGGGGAGGGACAGAGAAAGAGAGAGACACAGAATCTGAAATAGGATGCAGACTCTGAGCTCCCTGCACAAAACCCGATGAAGGGATCAAACCCACGTACCACAAGATCATGACCTAAGCTGAAGTCAGACACTTAATCGACTAAGCCACCCAGGAACTCCAAAGAGCCTTCTTTAATACAGCAGTACCGTCAGGTACAGAGTGCATAACAAGCTTTTAAAACAAACAAGAGATGGAAAGCTAGCCAAAATGAAGAAAAAGAAGAACTCTCCTCTAAAGAATTCCAGGAAGAAATGACGATTAAAGAACTGCTCAAAACAGATATGAGCAACGTAACTGAACAAGAATTTATAACAATAGTCATAAAATTAATCTCTGAGCTTGAAAAAGGCATGGAACATCAGAGAAACTATTGCTACAAAGACTATAGAGGTTAAAAATAGTTGTGATGAATTAAAAAAATGCTATAAATTGACATGCATAATAAAATGGAGGCATCCAATGTATGGATTGAAGATGCAGAGAGGAGACTAAGTGAAATAGAAGACACAATTATAGAAAAAGAAGGTGCCGAGAAAAAGAGAGATAAACTGACCTATTGAATTCTGAGAAACAAACGGAGGACTGATGGATGTGGGGGGGAGGGGGGAGATGGGCATGGAGGAGGGCATATGTGGGGATGAGCACTGGGTGTTATATGGAAACCAACTTGACAATAAACTATTTGTAAAAAAAAATAAATAAAAATAAAGAAAGAAAGAAAGAAAATATAAATAAATAAAACAATTANAATTCCAGAAGAGGAAGAGAGAGGGAAAGATGCTGAAGGAGTTCTTGAACAAATTATAGCTGAGAACTTCCCCAATCTGGGGGAAGAAACAGACAATAAAATCCAAGAGGCACAGAAAACTCCCCTCAGACTAAGTTGAATCGATATTCTGCACGACGTATAGTGAAAATGGCAGAATATAAGGAGAAAGAGAGAATTCTGAAAGCAGCTAGGAATAAGAAGGCCCTAACATACAAAAGGAAACCTATGAGAGTGGAGACAGACCTATCTAATGAAACTTGGCAGGCCAAAAAGAAATGGGACGAAATCTTCAATGTGATGAACAGAAAAAAATATACAGCCAAGAATCCTCTATCCAGGAAGCCTGTAATTCAAAATAGAAGGAGAGATAAAATTCTTCCCCAAAAATGAAAGAATTTTTCACCACAAAATCAGCCTTGAAAGAAATCCTGAGGGGGACTCTATGAGGGAAATGTTTCAAAGAACAGAAGGTACCAGAGACACCACCACAAGCATGAATCCTACAAAGAACTCAATGATTCTAAACCCATATTTTTCAATAATACCATTGAATGTAAATAGACTAAATACTCCAATCAAAAGACATAGAGTAGCAGAATGGATAAAAAACAAAATCCATCTATTTACCATCTACAAGAAACTCATTCTAGACTGGAGGACACCGTCAGATTGAAAGTAAGGGAATGGATAAATATCTATTATGCTACTGGAAGTCAAAAGAAAGCTGTAGTAGCTACACTTCTATCAGAAAAGCTGGACTATAAAGACAGTAACAAGGGATGAAGAAGGGCATATTTAATAATTACAGGGTTTATCCATCAGAAAGAACTAACAATTATAAATGTCTACGCACTAAAAACAGAAGCAACAAAATATATAAAACACTTGATCACAAACATAAATATCTTATGGACAAGAATGTGCTAGTAGCAGAGGACTTAGATACTCCACTTACAGCAATGGATAGATCAACTAGACAGAAAATCAGTAAAGAAACAATGGACTTGAATGACACATTGAACCAGACGGATTTAACAGATAAAATTAGACTCTACATCCTGAGGCCATGGAATTCACTTTCACCTTAGGTGCGCATGGCACATTCTCCAAGATAGATCACATACTGGGACATAAAGCAGCCCTCAATAAATATAAAAGAATTGAGATCATACCATGAACACCTTCAGATCACAATGCTATGAAACTTCAAATCAACCACAGGAAGAAGTCTGGAAAACCTCCAAAAACATGGAGGTTAAAGAATACACTACTAACGACTGAATGGGTCAATCAGGCAATTAGAGAAGAAATTAAAAAAATATATGGAAACAAATGAAAATGAAAATACAACAATCCAAACTCTATGGGATGCAGCAAAGGCAGTCCTAAGAGGAAAGTACATTGCACTCCAGGCCTATTTCAAGAAAGTAGAAAAAGCGCAAGTGCAAAATCTAACTACGCACCTAAAGGAACTAGAAGGAGAGCAAGAATAGCACCCCAAACCGAATAGAAGAGAAATAATAAAAATCAGGGAAGAAATAAACAACATTGAATCCAAAAAGCAGTTGAACAGATCAATGAAACTGAGAGTTGTTTTTTTGAAAAAATACACAAAATTGACAAATCTCTAGCCAGGCTTCTCAAAAAGAAAAGAGAGACAACTCAAAAAGACAAAATCATGAATGAAGATGGACTTATTACAACCAACCCCTCAGAAATACAAGCAATTATCAGGGAATACTATGAAAAGTTATATGCGACAAACTGGACAACTTAGAAGAAATGGAAAANACCATATCCTCGCCAGCATCTAGAGTTCTCTGATTTGCTCATTTTGAACACTGACTTGCTTGAAATGGTATCTCAGTGTGGTTTTGATTTGTATTTCCCTGATGAGGAGGGATGCTGACCATCGTTTCATGTGTCTGTTGGCCATCTGGATGTCCTCTTTGGAGACGTGTCTGTTCATATCTTCTGCCCATTTCTTCACTGGGTTGTTTGTTTTTCGGGCGTGTAGTTTGGTGAGTTCCTTATAGATTCTGGATATTAACCCTTTATCTGATATGTCATTTGCAACTATCTTTTCCCATTCCGTTGGTTGCCTATTAATTTTCTGGGTTGTTTCCTTGGCTGTGCAGAAGCTTTTAATCTTGATGAGGTCCCAATCGTTTATTTTTGCTCTTGATTCCCTTGCTTTTGGGGATGTGTCAAGTAAGAAGTTGCTGCGGTGGAGGTCAAGGAGGTTGTTTCCTGCTTTCTCCTCTAGCGTTTTGATGGTTTCCTGTCTCACATTCAGGTCCTTTATCCATTTTGAGTTTATTTTTGTGTATGGTGTGAGAAAATGATCTAGTTTCATTCTTCTGCATGTTGCTGTCCAGTTCTCCCAGCACCATCTGTTAAAGAGGCTGTCTTTTTTCCATTGGATACTCTTTCCTGCTTTGTCAAAGATTAGTTGGCTGTATACTTTTGGGTCCACTTCTGAGTTCTCAATTCTGTTCCATTGGTCTATGTGTCTGTTTTTGTGCCAATACCATACTGTCTTGATGATGACAGCTTTGTAGTAGAGGCTAAAGTCTGGGATGGTGATACCTCCCGTTTTGGTTTTATTTTTCAGTATTACTTTGGCTATTCGGTGTCTTTTGTGGTTCCATACAAATTTTAGGATAGTTTGTTCTAGTTTTGAGAAGTATGCTGGTGCAATTATGATTGGAATTGCATTGAATGTGTAGATTGCTTTGGGTAGTAATGACATTTTAACTATATTTATTCTTCCAACTCATGAGTATGGGATATTTTCAATTTCTTTGTGTCTTCTTCAATTTCATTAATAAGTTTTCTATAGTTTGTATCATACAGATCTCTTGTATCCTTGGTTAGGTTTATTCCTAGGTACTATGGTTTTTTGTGCAATTGTGAATGGGATCATTTTCTTGATTTCTCTTTCTGTTGCTTCATTGTTGGTGTATAAAAATGGAACCAATTTCTGTTGGTTGATTTTGTACCCTGCCACTCTGCTGAATTAATGGATCAGCTCTAGTAGGCTTCTGATGGAGTCTGTCGGGTTTTCTATGTAGAGTATCATGTCGTCTGTAAAAAGTGAAAGTTTGACCTCTTTGCGAGTTCTGATGCCTTTTATTATCTTTTGTTGTCTGATGGGTGATGCTAGGACTTCCAGCACTATGTGAAACAACAGGGGTGAGAGTGGACATCCTTGTCGTGTTCCTGATCTCAGGGGGAAAGCTCTCATTTTTTCCCCGTTGAGGATGATGTTAGCTGAAGGCTTCTCATAAATGGCTTTTATGATGATTAAATAAGTTCCTTCTATCCTGACTTTCTCGAGGGTCTTTATGAAGAAGCGGTACTGTATTTTGTCAAATGTTTTTCTGTAACTATTGACAGGATCATGTTTTTTATCTTTTCTTTTGTTGATGTGATAAATCACATTGATTGATGCGAATATTGAACCAGCCCTGTAACCCAGGAATGAATCCCACATGATCTTGTTGAATAATTCTTTTCATGTGCTGTTGCATTTGATTTGCAAGTACTTTTTGAGGATTTTTGCAACTGTATTCATCAAGGATATTGGCCAGTAGTTCTCCTTTTTTGCTGGGTCTCTGTCTGGCTTGGGAAACAAAGTGATGCTGACTTCAACAAATGTGTCTGGAAGTTTTCCTTTAATTTCTATTTTTTGGAGTAGTTTGAGAAGAATGGGTATTAATTATGTTTTAAACGTCTGGTATGATTCCCCAGGGAAGCCATCTGGCCTAGGGCTCTTATTTGTTGGGAGATTTTTGATAACTGATTCAATTTCCTCACTTGTTACGGGTCTGTTCAGGTTTTCTATCTCTTCCGGCATGAATTTTGGTAGTGAATGTTTGTTTAGGAATTTGTCCATTTCTTGTAAGTTGTTCAGTTTGTTGGTATACAGTTTTCATAGTATTCCCTGATAATTGCTCATATTTCTGAGGGATTGGTTGTAATCAGTCTGTTTTCATTCATGATTTTGTCTATTTGAGTGCCTTCTTTTTTCTTTTTGAGAAGCCTGGCTAGAGGTTTGTCAATTTTGTTTATTTTTTCAGAAAACCAACTCTTGGTTCATTGATCTGTTCAACTGTTTCTATGTTTTCTATATGGTTTATTTTTATCTGGATTTTTGTTATTTCTCTTCTTCTACTGGGTTTAAGGTGCTCTTGTTGTTCTCCCTCTGGTTTCTTTAGGTGTGGCGTTAGATTTTCCACTTGTGCTTTTTCTAATTTCTTGAAATAGGGCTGGAGTGCAAAGTACTTTCCTTTTCAGACTGCTTTCACCACTTACCATAGGGTTTGGATTGTGGTATTCTCATTTTCATTTGTTTCCATATATTTTTTAATTACTTCTCTAATTACCTGATTGTTCCATTCATTCTTTAGTAGGTTGTTCTTTAGCTTCCGTGTTTTGGGGCGTTTTCCAGACTTCTTCCTGTGAATGATTTTGAGTTTCATAGCATTGTGATCTGAAGGTGTCCAGGGTATGATCTCAATTCTTTTATATTTATGGAGAGCTACTTTATATCCCAGTAGGTGATCTATCTTGGAAGAATGTGCCATGCGCACTTGAGAAGAATGTGAATTCCATTGCCTCAGGATGTAGAGTTCTAAATATATCTGTCAAATCCATCTGGTCCAATGTGTCATTTAAGTCCATTGTGTCTTTATTGATTTTCTGTCTACTTGATCTGTACATTTCTGTGAGTGGAGTATAAAAGTCCCCTAATATTAGCATGTTCTTATCGGTAAGACTGTTTCTGTTTGTGAATAATTGTTTTATGTATTGAGGTAATCCCATATTTGGTGCATAGACATTTATAATTGTTAGCTGTTCCTGACGGATAGACCCTTTAATTATTATATAATGCCCTTCTTCATCCTTTGTTACTGTCTTTACATTAAAGTCCAGTTTGTCTGATATAAGTATATCTACTCCGGCTTTTTTTTTTTTTTTTTTGAGTTCCTGTAGCATGATAGATATTTCTCCATCCCCTTACTTTCAGTCTGAAGGTGACCTCAGGTCTCAAATGAGTTTCTTGTAGACAGGATATAGATGGATTTTGGTTTTTTATCCTTTCNACAAATAAATAGCCGGTTGTATGCAGTGCTGGTTGAAGAGCATAGAGAAAGAGAGAAATGACAGAGCGGGGTGAGGCAAAATTGGAAATGAAATGAGCAGGCAGGAGGAATAAAGAGCTTTTTTCAAAGAGCGAAAGAGTGGAATATCGTTTAAGAGGCAAAAGAAATGATGATGGTGTTATCCAGAAAAACTTTACAGTCTGATTACTCCAGAGAGAAAGAGATGAAAAGGTTGGTAGGTATAGAATTTACATCTAGAGAATGGATTAAATGTGACTGTTTANGTCCTGCGGGAGTCCTGCGTTGGGGGTTGCGGGGAGAAGGGTGGTGGCGCTCCAGTCCCTTCTTGAACCAAGCACTACAAATCACTTTTCTGGGTGTGTAAATTCCCTGTGCCATGGGCACAGCTAAGGTAGGCCATGCTCTATATCCCAGGCCAGGCCTCATTTCCAGATCCCAGTCCAGGCACCCCACTGAAATTTCCAGAAACACAAACTAGCAAACGATCACCTCAGGGCAGTACCAAGCCTCTTGCCTTCTCCCTGGGGATTGAGCCAGAAGCTGATGCTCCTGTCTCCTCCAGGTCAGGTTGGTGAGCGAGGAGAAATTTCATCCAGAAGTCGCCTGTGACGAGTGAGTCCCCCCTAGGGTCAGCTTGAAAGCAGGAAACCGGGTCCCTCTGTGTCCTTAGCGAAGGTTTTTCTGTTCCCCAGCGACAGGGACAGTGTCTTGAGCAGTTTCCGCCACTCTCTTTCCCCTCTAAACTCCCCGCAGAGGGGGATGGCCCCCGTCCCTCTTGTCTCTGGTCCTGGTCCGATTTTTTATTCCCCAGTTCACACTCACGTTAGAAGTTTTTCTCAGCAGACTCTGTCTCCTTTTCTTCCCAAACTCCTGGATTCTGTAAGGGTTCCTATGGCTTCTCTGTGCAAGATATGTGGGCAAGTACAATGTACAGAGTTCCCTACTTCTGCGCCTCCTTGCCCACTGTATCAAGAAGAGATTTTTTAAAAAAGGGCAGAAGGTTTATTTGAGGAAATTATAGCTGAAAACTTCTCTAATCTGGAATAAATCAGACATCAAGATCCAGGGGACATAGACAACACTCATCAAAATCAACAAAAATAGACTAGCACCAAGACATGCTGCAGTTAAGTTTAGAAAATACAGAGATAAATAAAAAGCCCTGTAAGCATCAAGATAAAGAAAAAGTCCCTAACTTATAACGGAAGACAAATATTGCGAACAGCAGAGTTCTCCACAGAAACATGGCAGGCAAGAAGGGAGTGGGATGATATTCAATTTGATAAATGGAAAAAATATGCACCCAAGAAAACTCTGTCCAGCAAAAATATCATTCAGAATAGAAGAAGAGTTAAATAGGTTTTCAGACAAAGACTAAAAGACATCATGATCACTAAACCAACCATGTAAGGAATATTAAAGGGGATTTTTTACTGTGAAAAGGACTAGAAAACAACAGAGAAAATTTCAACAAACAACAATGAAACAAGCAATAAAATGGTACTAAATTAATATCTTCCAATAATCACTCTGAATGTAAATGTAAATGCTGTAATTGAAAGACATAGGGTGTGAGAATCGGTTAAAAAACAAGACCCATCTGTATGCTGCCAACAAGAGACTAACTTCACACCTAAAGACACCTGAAGATTGAAAGTGAGGGGATATATGGAGCGCATGGGTGGCTAGTCAGTTATGCTGAGTTCAGCTCAGGTCTTGATCTCGAGGCTCGTGAGTTCAAGCCCCTTGTCGGGCTCTGTGCTGACAGCTCAGAGTCTGGATCCTGTTTCAGATTCTGTGTTTCCCTCTCTCTCTCTCTGACCCTCCCCTCCTCATGGTCTGTCTCTCTCCCTTCCCAAAATAAATAAAAAGATTAAATTTTTTTAAAATGACAGGATATAAAATTATTTCTCATGCTAATGGACATCAAAAGAAAGCAAGACTAGCCATATTTATATCATACAAGTTAGATTTTAAACTGAAGACTGTAAAAAGAGATGAAGAATAGAATTATATCATAATTAGGGTGTCTATCCAACAAAAAGTCCTAACAATTATAAATATGTATGCTCCCAATATGAAACACTCAAATATGTAAAACAGTTAATAACAAACAAAGGAACTCATTCATTATAATATTTTAATATTAAGAAACTTTAAGACCCCACATACATTGCGGACAGAGCATCTAAGCAGAAGTTCAACAAAGAAACAATGGCTTTGAATGACACACTGGATCAAATGGACTTAACAGGTATATTCAGAATATTTCATCCTAAATCAGCAGAATAAACATTCTTTTTGAGTGCAAATAGGACATTCTCCAGAATAGATATATATTAGGTCACAAATGAGGCCTCAACAAATGCAAAAAGACTGACAAATCAAAATTTGGGGGATGGAGCAAAAGCAGTCTTAAG
>NW_027533096.1:22794-34263 GCF_008692635.1 Crocuta crocuta
CGCAATAGAGGCTTATCTCAAGAAGCAATAAAAATCTCTAATAAACAACTTAACCTTACATCTAAAATAGCTAGAGAAATAACAACAACTGAAGCCTAAAGCAAGCAGAAGAAGGGAAATAATAAAGATTAGAGCAGAAATAAATGATATAAAAAATGGACAGTAAAAGAGATCGATGAAACCATTATCTGGTTCTTTGACAAAATAAAAAAATGATAAACCCTTAGTCAGGCTTATCAAAAAGAAAAGAAAAAGGACCAAATAAATACAATCACAAATGAGAGAGGAAAGATCACAAGCAAAACAAAAGAAATAAAACAATTATAACAGAATATTATGAACATTTTTATGCCAACCAATTTGGCAATCTGGGTAAAATGTATAAATTCTTAGCAACATATAAATTACCAAAGTGAAAAAGGAAGAAACAGAAAATTTGAACAGACCTATATCCAGCAAATAAATTAAGTCAGTAATCAAAAATCTTCCCAAAAACAAAAGTCCAGGGCCATATGGGTTTCCAGGGCAATTCCACCAAACATTTAATAAGAACTAATACCCATTTTCTCAAATTGTTGCAAAAAACAGAGATGAAAGGAAAACTTTCAAAGCTCATTCTAGGAGGCCAGCATCACCTTGATTCCAAAAACAGACAAATAATCCACTGAAAAGGAGAATTACAGGTCGATAATCCTAATGAATATGGATGCAAAGGTTCTCAACAAAATACTACCAAATCAAATCCAATAGTACATTAAAATAATCATTCAACAAGATCAAGTGGGATTTATCCCTGGCCTGCAAGGGTAGTTTGAAATTTACAAATCAATCAATGTGATATACCACATTAATAAAAGAAATGATAAGAACAACAGGATACTTTGAATAGATGCAGAAAAGCATTTTATGAATTATAGCATCCATTTTTGGTTTTTAAAAATGCTCACCAAAGTGGGGATAAAGGGAACATACCTCAACATCATAAAGGTTATTTACAAAACACCTACAGCTAATATCATCCTCAATGAGTTAAAATTGAGACCTTTTCCTCTATGATGAGGAACAAGACGGGGATGTCTACTTTCACCATTGTTATTTAACACAGTACTGGAAGTTCTGGCCTCAGCAATCAGACAACAAAGAGAAAGAGAAGGCATCCAAATTACCAAGGGAAAATTCAAACTCTCACTGTTTACATGATCCTTTATGTGGAAAATCTGAAAGACTCCACCACAAATATTGCTGAAACTCATATATGATTTCACTAAAGTTGAAGAATATAAACAAGATACCAAAATCTGATTCATCTATATATACCAATAATGAAGTAACAGAAAAAGAAATCAAGAAATCGATCCCATTTACAATTGCACCAAAACTCACAATATACCTAGGAGTAAACCTAAGCAAAGAGGGGAAAGCCATGTACTTTGAAAACTATAGAGCCCATATGAAAGAAATTGAAGAGAACACAAACACAGGTAAAGATATTCCATGCTTATGAATTTAAAAAGAAAAAAATACTGTTAAAATGTTTATGCTACCCAAAGCAATCTACACATTTAATACAATCCCTATCAAAATACCTCCATCATGTTTCACAGAGCTAGAAAAAATAATCCTAAAATTTGTATGGAATCAGAAAGTATCCCAAATAGACAAAGAAATCTTGATAAGGAAAGCAAAGGAGGAGGCATCACAATTCTGGACTTCCTATATTACAAAGCTATACTCATCAAGACAGTATTGTAGTGGCACAAAAACAGACGCATAGATCAATGGAACAGAGGATAAAACACATAAATGGACCCTTAATTATATGGACAAGTAATGCTCAACAAAACAGGAAGGAATATCCATTGGAAAAAAGACAATCTCTTCAAAAATGATGTAGGGAACACTGGACAGCAACATGCAGAAGAAGAAATCTCAACCACTCCCTTACATCATACAAAAAACAATCAAAATGGAAGAGAATCCTAAATGTAAGACAGAAAACCATCAAAATCCTAAAGGATAACACGAGCAGCAACCTCTCTGACCTAGGACACAGCAACTTCTTACTAGACACATCGCTGAAGGCGAGGGAAACAAAATCAAGCATGAACTATTGGGACTTCATCAAGATAAAAATCTTTTACACAGTGAAGAAATGATCAAGGAAACTGAAACTAAAAGGAAACCTATGGAATGGGAGAAAATATTTGAAAGTGACATATCTGAAAAAAGTTTAGTTTCCAAAATCTATAAAGAACTTATCAAAGTCAACACTCAAAAACAAATAACCCAGTTAAGTAATGGGCAAAAACATGAATGACACTTTGCCACATAAAACATTCAGATGGCTAACAGATACATGAAAGGATGCACAACATCACTCATAATTAGGGAAATACAAATCAAAACCATGAGATATCACCTCACACGAGTCAGAATGGCTAAAATTAACAACACCAAAAATAATAGGTGTTGGCAAGAATGTAGATAAAGGGAAACTCTCTTACATTGCTGGTGGGAATGCAAACTGGTTGGATTTCCCATTCTGGAAAACAGTATGGGGGTTCCTCAAAAAACTGAAATGGAACTACCCTTCAATCCATCAATTTCACTATTAGGTATTTACCTAAAGGATACAAAAATACATATTTGAAGGGTATATGTACCTCAATATTTATAGCAGCATTATCAACAACAGCCAATCTATGGAGATACCTCAAAGTTTCCTCAACTGATGAATGAATAAAGAAGATGTGAGATATATATATCATCAAGATAAAAATCTTCTGCACAGTGAAGGAAACAATTACAAAACTGAAAGTCAAACTTTGGAACGAGAGAAGATATTTACAAATCCCATATCTGATAAAAGGTTAGTAACCTATAAATAACTCTTCAAAGTGCACACCCAAAAACCAAATAATCCAGTGAAGAAATATATAAGAAGCATGAATAAATTTTCCAAAGAAGACATACATATGGCTAACAGACACATGAGAATTTACTCAACATCACTTATCATCAGAGAAATACAAATCCAAAACTACAATGAAATATCCCCTTAAACCAGTCTGAAAGGCTAAAATTGGCAACACAGGAAACCACAGATGTTGGTGAGGATGTGGAGAAAAGGGAATCCTCTTGCACTTTTGGTAGGAACGTAAACTGGTGCAGTCACTCTGGAAAGCAGTATGGAGGTTCCTCAAAAAAGTGAAAATATAACTACCCTATGACTCAGCACTTGCACTACTAAGTATTTAGCCAAAGGATACAAAATTACAGATGCAAAAGGACACACACACACCAATTTTGATAGCAACTTTATCAATAATAGCCAAATTATGCAAAGAGCTCAAATGTTCATAGGCTGATGAATGGATAAAAAAGGCTATTTAAGAAACAAAACAACTAAACAAAGAAAAAAGATAAATAAAAAATAATCTCTTAAATATAAAGAACAAACTGATGGTTGTTAGAGGAAATGTGGGGGGATGAGTGAAATGTGTGAAGGGGATTAGTACTATACTTATCATTTATTTAGTTGTTTTGTTTCTTAAACTCCAAATATGAATGAAATCATATGATATTTGTCTTTATCTGGCTGACATATTTTGCTTAACATAATACATTCTAGTTCCATCCATGTCATTGAAAATGGCAATATTTTATTCTTTATTTATTGCTTAGAAATATTTCATTGTGTATTTTATATACCACTTGTGTGTGTGTATACACAACTTTCTTTATTCATCTCTGTAAGGACACATGGCTTGCTTCCATAATTTGCCTATTATAAATAGCGCTGCAAAAAGCATAGAGGTGCATGTGTCTTTTTTAATTATTATTATTTTAATCTTTGGATTAATATTCAGAGTGGAATTACTGGATCATATGGTAATTCTAGTTTTAATTTTTTGAGGAACCACCGTAATGTTTTCCCCAGTGGCTGCATAAGTTTTCATTCCAACCAACAGTGTATGAGGGTTCCTTTTTCTCCACATATTCACCAACACTTGTTGCTTCTTGTGTTTTTAACCCTAGGCATTTTGACAGGTGTGAGTTCATATCTCATTGTAGGTTTGATTTGCATTTCCCTGATGATGAGTGATTTTTATACATCTTATCGTGTGTTTGTTGCCTATCTGGATATTTTCTTGGAGAAATGTCTGCTCATATTTTCTGCTCATATTTTAATTGGGTCATTCATTTAGGGGATGTTAAGTTGTATAAAATTTACTTATATATATTCGATACTAACTCTTTTTTGGACATGTCACTTTCAAATATCTTCTCCCATTCAGTAGGTTGTCTTTTAGTTTTGTTGACTGTTTCCTTCGCTGTGCAGAAGCTTTTTATTTTGATGTAGTCCCAATAGTTTATTTTTGCTTTTATTTCCCTTGCCTTAGGAGACATATATAGACAAACGTTACTATGACCAATGTTGAGAAGTTACTGCCTTCTTTCTTCTAAGCTTTTTATGGTTCCAGGTCTCACATATAGGTCCTTCATCTATTTTGAGTTTGTTCTTATGTATCATGTAAGAAAGTAGTCCTGCTGCATCGGTTTTTAATGTAGCTGTCTAATTTTCCCAACACCTTTATTGAAGAGATATTTTTCCTATTGCCTATTCTTCCCTCCTTTGTCAAAAGGAATAGAGCTGTGGCAGAGACTGGCAATAGCAGAGGGTTAGATATAGATGTGTTCATTATCTTGAATGCAATGATTTTGTAAGTGCTTACATGATAACATCAAATTGCACAGTTTATGTATGCATATTTTATTGTACAACAATCATACCTCAAAAAAAGTTTTTGGAAGGCTGGCAGGGATATATCTACCAGTTGTTCCCAATGCAACTTATGTCAACATTCTCTTAATATACCTATAAATGCTGAGAAGAGAGAGGAAACTTCTCATTCACAATAAAAATCAGATATCTATCTAATTTCAGAATTTGCAGCAAATTCTAAGCACATGATTAATGTAAGGATAATCTACCTAGAGGGCACTTGTATGGCTTATTCCATTAAGCACCCAACTTCGCCTCAGCTCATGATCTCGTGGTTTGTGAGTTTGAGCCTTGCATCAGGATGTCAGCGCAGAGCGAACTTCAGATCCTCTGTCTCCTTCTCCTTGTCCCTCCCCTGCTCATGATCTCTCTAAACAAATAAACAAACAGACAAACATACATACATACATACATACAGACAGACAGACAAACGTTTAAAAGCACAAGAATAATCTACTTAGGAATTACCTTATGGGCATGCCTCAGTTTTCACCTACTTTCATTTTGTGACTCAGGTACCTATTTTTTATAAAAACTATTACGTTGAACCATGTGAAATGATCAACTTAATTGCCTTTAACCTTTTGAAAAGGAATTTTAAATGTTTCCACATAATGGAAAGTTAAACACTTCTTTTAACCAAAAAATGCAGAAATCAAAAGAATACCAATTATCCTTCATCTATCACTTTTTCTACAGTAAATCAAAGACAGTGCCTTCCAGAGAATAAATGTACAACTAATGAGGTGGTGATGAGGATGACTAGTTTATTGTATTCTGAGCACTTTGTTTCCCAGAAACAAAACTCTAGACCTGGAAATAGTTAAAAACAAAAACAAATACAAAACAAATAAAAAACACTGATGTGACATAATTCTTGGAACTGTAGTTCTTATTATACTCCATCAGACAATCAGAGAGTGGAGATAGGAAAATACACTGTCTCATAGTGAATGTAAACTGGGGACTGGTAACTGTAAAAGAATTTTTCAAGTACGTTCTCACTTTAGAAGGAAAAAAGAAAAACAAGCAGTACAGAGTAGCATGAAGGAAAAGCTGCACCAGTAGGTTTTTGTTTTGCGTTGTTTTCTTTTTAAAACATGTATGGAAACAAAATTCCCCTTACCTTGTTTAAAGAAATTTGTTTAAACAGGGGTTCTTGGGTGTCTCAATAGGTTAAGTGTCTGGCTTTTGATTTTGGCTCAGGATAGTTTGTTCTAGCTTTGAGAAGAATGCTGGTGCAATTTTGATTGGGATTGCATTGAATGTATAGATTGCTTTGGGTAGTAACGATATTTTAACAACATTTATTTTTCTGATCCATCAGCATGGAATGTTTTTCCATATCTTTGTGTCTTCTTCAATTTCCTTCATAAGTTTTCTATAGTTTTCATCAAACAGGTTACATTTTACACATATGTTTTATAGTTTTTTCTGTGCTCTGCATTTTAAATTTTTAAATGTTTATTTATTTTGAGAGAGAGCGAGAGGGAGAGAGAGAGAGAGAGAGAGAGAGAGAGAGAGAGAGAGAGAGAGAGAGAGAGATTACCATTTTCTGAAACACAACATTTCTTAGAACTCTTTTCCCCTGTAATTTATTTCTTTATTAGGGCTATTAAGTTAAATTGTACCAATATTTCCTGAACATATGTTATGTACCTGCCAGACAATGGGCTATATGTGGCTAAGACCCCAAAGTCATTGCCCATGGGAAACTCACAGCCTAGCAGATGAGCCCAATATGTTCAAGATACCCTCTGGGAACCCTGAAGAAAATCGTCAGAATTTTTGTCCCTGGAAATCAGACACAGAGATTAGCATGCAGGAGAAATATTGTGAGTGCCCTTAAGATCAATATATATGGAAATGAAGGGAAGTAAGTAGAATTGGGCATAGTAAGTAGAACTGACATTGACCCATAATGCAGTATCAAGAGGCCTCAGGTCAACCTACAGGGAATTCTGAAATCGTAATAATCCTTCAGAGTTGCCTCAAATTGTTCCAACCTTCATATCCCCATATTTATCATTGACTGAAGGCATATCTCTCTGGATTTGCTCTGGAAAGTGGGCATTACCTTGAGCAAGGCATCTCTTTTCAAATGAGGGAACTCCTGATGGAAGTTGATAGCTGAGAATCATATTCCACTGTCACTACCAGCAATGGGAAAATAAATTACTACTTCACTTCTGTAGGGAGCCTAGGAAGCTCATTAAGGACCACAATATACAACTGGTTATTGAATTATTCTTTCTGTGTGCCTGCAGTCACTTTTGTCACCTACGTCAAAAGCCCCTCATAGACTCTGTAAATAGGAGGATCTCTATGCCTGTATGCCAAAGAATCCCAAAACCAGTTTCAGATTTGTTGGCAAAAAGGTGCAACAGACGAAGTGGCTAGTTTTGCATTTCTTCTTTTTCTTATTTATTATGGTTTCTGTCCATTATCTTAAATATCTTTAATGATACATTTTTGGACTTCTGCTCTCAAGCTTTTAAGACAGAAGACATGTTGCTAAAAATCAAAGAAGAAGCAAATATTAAATAAGGGTCCAAGCATTAAAGTGCTCCTCAAATGAAGGAATAGAAATTCAAACCCAAAGCAGAATATGGCACAGCTCATTGTGGTTACCAAAAGTGTGTGTGTGGGGGTAGTACACCGATAGCTTTATCTCAGTCTTCCTCATGTCAAGAGCTCTGAGTGATAGCTCTGTCTGCTTAGCCTGTCTTAAATCCAGAGCACCTTAATAAGCAACTGGCTTGGCTACAGTATAATTATCTAAGCACTTTTATGGGTTGAACATGTTGTTTTACACTCACCTAGATCCATAGAGTGACCTTTAAGCCCTTTACTTCTGGGAGTCAAAGGTAGCTGGGGGAAGGGGAAGGACTTACTTGAAGGGCTCAGCAAATTTTGTTCAGTTCACTAAACACTCCCTGAGCACCTACTCTATGTTAGGCCTTGTGTTGTGTCATGGTCATACTGATAAAATAGACATATTTATGTCCACCAGAAGCTTCTAATCTAGTGGAGTAGACTGTCATAAAATAAGACAATTATAATAGTTGAAGGGATGGGCACTCAGTCAAGAAAGGTGATGAGAACCAAAATTCAGATGATAAAATTTCCAGTATTTGAGAACAGTAAGGAAAGTATTGCCATGGTACAGGTAAGAATCAATGAATGCTTAATTACTGATGAAAATATAGCTCTTTCTCTGTCTCTCTAGCTGTGATCCCCAACATATGGCTGCGTCTAACTGAATGATGTAGGAACAACTTTAATCTAATTTTCACAACGATGCTAAGTCATGCCTTTTAAAAAGTTTTACAAGAACACTATATAGGTTGGCTGCTCTGAGCATTTAATGATTTTGAGGAGAGGAGGAAAGAGGAGGGGGGAGGCAGTGGTGGGAAGTGGGGCTAGAGAGATAATTGAGCAAGTGTTGGACCTTGAAGAACTTTGTAGTATACAAACCTACTAGACAACTATCAAAGGGTTTTGATAATGGAAATAACATGCTTATATCTTTTCTTTATAATGTATGTTTTATTTCGAGATAGTTTTAGATTCCCATGGAATTATAATAAATAATATAGAAAGATCCTGTGTACTCTCTATCTTGCTTCCTCAATAATAACACCTTGCAAAACCAATATGTCACAAATAAGATAATGACCTGACATAGTCAAGATACAGAACATTACCACAAGAATCACTCATATTACCCTTTTATAAACACACCCACTTCCCTCTAGTTCCCACACCCTCCTTAACACCTGGTTACCACTAACATATTCTCCATTTCTATAATTTTGTGATTTCAAGAATGTTACATATATGAAATTATACATTATGTAACCCTTAGAGAATGGCTTAAACCAACATAATTCTCTAAAGATTTACCCAGGTTGTTGCATGTATCAGTAGTTCATTCATTTGTATTGCTGAGTAGTATTTTATAGTATGGATGCACCAGGATGTGTTTATGGATTTACAAGACATTTGGATTTGGGCATTTGGATTGTATACATTTTTACTGTTTTGAGTAATGCTACTATAAATATTTGTGTACAAATTTTCTGTGAGCATAAATTTCCATTTCTCTAAGATTAATGCCCAAGAGTGCAATTGCTGGGCCATATGGTATTTGTGTTTTTACCATTTTAACTTGTCACCAGCAATGTGAGTCATCCACTTTTTCTGCATCCTTACCAGTATTTAATGTTGTCACTATTTTTAGTCATTCTGACAGATCTGTATTGATATCTAATGGTGATATTAATTTTCATTTCCCTAGTGACTATTGATGTTGAAAAAATTTTCTTGGATTTGACATCTTTGGTGAAATGTTTGTTCATGTCCAATGCATATCTTCCATTTGGATTGTTTGTTTTGGTACTCTAGAGTTTTCAAAATTCTTTATATATTCCAAATATGAGACTTTTGTCAAACAAGTGGCTTACAAATATTTTTTCTTAGTCTGTAGCTTGACTTCATACTCTTAATAGGGGTCTAAGACAGAAAAAATGTGTTATTTTTTAAATTTTGATGACACCTATTTTCTTAATTTATTTATGAAATATACTTTTGTGTCATGTCTATGACTTCAACAAGCCTTGAATCTCAAAAATTTTTTTCTGAGTTATCTTCCAAGAGTTTTATAGTTTTAGATTTTACATTTAAGTTTGTGGTCTTTTTGAAGTAATTGTATAAGATGTGAGGTTTTGGTCAAGGTTCTTCTTAGGGCTATTAATGTCCAATTTTTCCAGCATCATGAACTGAAAACGTTATCTTGAGAGTCAAGATGACGAAGAAGTAGGGAGCTCCGTACATTTCACTGCCCCCATCTCTCAAACGGAGAAAGCCTGAAGCCATAGGACACTGAACCACAGGAGTTTGGGAGGAAAAGAGACAGAGTCCACTGAGAAGACAACCTCATAGGTGTGTGAGTGTGAACTCGGGAAGATAAAAACGGGATGGGACCCTGAGACACGGAGGGAGGGGAGGGAACCCCTTTTGCAGGGAGCGGTGTTCAGTCCAGGGGAAAAGAAAGAGTGACTGAAACTGCTCACTGGAAAAGAGAAAAACCTTGGCTAGGGACGGAGAATGATCATAGTTCTAGCTGTGGTACTGACTTTGGGCTGGGTGCCCTGGTCCCAGACGGTGCCAGGAGAAACTGCTCCACTGCTCTCCTGGCTCGATCCCGGGCTGAGAAGGACCCAGCCTGCGGAATTATATTTCAGGCGGTATCAATAAAGGGCACAGAATAAGACCTGGAAATGAAGTGAGACTTGGGGCATAGAGCACGGCCCACCTTGGCTACACTGAGGAACAGGGATATCGGACCCAAAAGAGTGATTTGTAAAGCTTGGCTTGAGAAGGAACTGGGGCGCTGCCATTTTTCTGCCCACAACCACCAGGGCAGGACCTCAGGGAGCAACCCATGCAACACAGTGGAGGCTAAGACCTGCCTACACCAAACCATGCCCATCCCCGCTAAAGAGCTGCTTTTTTTTTTTTTTTTTTTTTTTTTTTTTTACCAGAGCCCAGGGCAAGACCAACATGGATGCACTGTCATGATTAATTCTAGATCAATTATTTCTATTCAGATATATTTTTCCTTGTCTCATTCATATCCCTCTCCATCTACTGGACTGGGGCACTCTGGTCATTGGTTTCCTTAAACAGTCACATTTAATCCATTTTCTAGATGTATATTCTACACCTCCATCACTACCTTTCTATCTCTCTCTCACTCTGGAGTAATCAGACTATATAGTTTGTCTGAGTAACATTATCTTCGTTTCTTTCTCCTTGCCTCCTACCATATTCTCCTCTTCTCTCTCTGCATTAAGCCTTTTAGTCTCTCTGTCTGGTCATTGTGCAATTTTGCTTTATCCCTGCCCTGTCATTTCTTTCTTTGTATATGCTCATCCATCAGCACTGCATACAACCTGCTCTTTATTTGTATTTGGGAATTCTGGTTTTATGTTTTAGACTGTCCTTTGTCTTTTGGTCTTTTTTCTTTTCTTCTTTTATTTCTCGTTTGTTTTCTTCTTTTTTTTTCTTTTTCTTTTTCCCTTTCCATTTGCTTGTTTGTTGGATTTGTCTGTGCCTTTGCGTGCCTTTGTTCCCTGTGTGTTTGTATGTCTGTTTTCTTTTCTAGGGCTACCTCAAGAAACAAGCCAAAGTACACATGGTGGAGAGTCCCAAATACCACTACAAGTAGGTCCTGAGGGCAGCTCCCTGAGACCCTGCCTTGGTGGTTGTGGGGCGAAAAATGGCGGTACCCCAATCCCTTCTGGAACCAAGTGTTGCAAATCACTCTTTTGGGTCCGATCTCCCTGTGCCGTGGGTGTAGCCAAGGTGGGTCGTGTTCTATGCCCCCAGCCCCGCCCTGTTTCCAGATCTTAGTCCGCAAGCTTTAATGTTACTTCCCAAAATGTAATCCTGTAGGCTGGGCCGCTTCCCAGCTGGGGATCGAGCCAGGAAAGCAGCGAAGCAGTTTCTCCTGGTTCCGCCTGGCACCAGGGCATCCAGCCCAAAGAAAGCACTACAGCTAGAAATAGGATCCTTCTCTGTCCAGGCTGAAGTTTTTCTCTTCTCCAGGGACAGTTCTATGAGCAGTTTCACCCGCTCTTTCTCTTCCCCTCATCTCTCTGAGGCTCTCCCAGGAGCTT
>NW_027533096.1:34549-35089 GCF_008692635.1 Crocuta crocuta
TATATACTATTTTAAGTTCCTGATATTGGTAACTTGTGTCTTCATTTATCTTTCAGGGATTTGTCATTTTTTATTCACCCTTTTAAAGAACTAGCTCTTTGTTTCATTTAATTTTTCTATTGTTTTTGTGCTTACAATCATGAATTTTACTCTTATCTTCATTATTTCCTACCTTCTGTTTGCTTGAGTTTTATGCTTTTTTTCACTTTTGTTAACAAATTATTGAGGTGGGAGCTTTGGTTATGGATTTGAGACTTTTCTTCTTTTCCAATAAGTACATTTAGCACAATAAAATTTTTTCTCAGCACTGCTTTGGGTGTGTCACATAAGTTTTAGTCTATAATATTTTAATTATCAATTTCAGTGTATTATTTAAATTCCTTTAAGACTGTCTTATATTATTTAGTAGTTTGTTTATTAATAGCCAAATGTTTGGAGATTTTTCTGTGATCTTTCTCTTACTGATTTTTAGTTTGAGTCCATTGTGATTAGAGAACACAATTTGTATGATTTAAGATATTTAAACTTATTTAGGTTTGT
>NW_027533096.1:35338-36261 GCF_008692635.1 Crocuta crocuta
AGACCCAGGATATAGTCTATCTTGATATACATTCTCTAGAGTTTTGTAAAGAATGTGCATTCTGTTGTTAACCAGTTGGAATTTCTATAAATGCTGATTAGATCAACCTGTTGATAAGGTTGAATTCTATATTTGCTGATTTTCTGTTTAGTTGTGTTTTTAATTGGTAAGAAAAGAATATTGAAGTCTCCAACCATAATGTTTACTTATCTATTTCCCCTTTCAGTTCTATTAAATTTTGCTTCACATATTTTGCAGCTCTATTGTTTTTACATACATATTTAGGATTGTTTTGTGTCCTTTGTGGATTGTTTTGAAATTGGGTAATTATTCAAATAGTACTAGACTCACCGTAATTTCTCCTGGGTAAGGAGAGAAAATGAGCACGGTTAGATATCTAGACTTGATAATTTTCAGGTTTCTTTATTGAAATTCATATCAGCATAGTTTAAATATACTTTGGAAATGCTCTAGTCAGCTGTTGCAGTATTCAATTGTTGGAACAACCAAATGAATTAAATTCTATCTCTGACTTGAGCCAGTGTCCAATGTGGGGTGCAGATTTGGTCATTTAAAGAAGCTTGGTTTCACAATGTGTGTGCAGTGCAAGGTAGTATGTGTTTGTAAACTGAGTGGCAGCAATGGTAATTGCTTAATGTAAACACACACATACACACACATATACGGAGATTCAAGACACATTTCTGATATTGAAATGGAGTAAAACATATGTATTTCTCTTTACATTTATATATGTAGAATTTATTTATGTTTATATGTAGAGAGAGAAATTGAAACTTGTAGGATTATGCTACTCTAATCCAAAGGGTTTATTGCAGTTCTGATGCTCTCTGAGTTTATTCTGTTAGTAACAACGACGTGTCAAAAATGTCTGAGGATGGGAGTGGCTGGCCCAAGGTGAT
>NW_027533096.1:37021-38978 GCF_008692635.1 Crocuta crocuta
TAATTATAAGCTTACCATTTAAAGCAGTGTTTCTCAAAATATTTCATAATGTTGGTGCCCAGAGCTCTATTTTAACAAATGACTTAGTGATTCTGACTAACATGATCCACTGATTACATTTTAGGAATTGTGGCTTCAATGCCTAGATCCTGAAATTTTTTGAGCACACATTGTGGATGGGGATCATGTGGTGCTGGACAGCAGTTACTCACACATACACACACACACACATTTTATGTGTCTTTCATATACAGTGATCCTTATTTTTGTGTGCCCTTCAGACTTAAAATGTTTGAAGTGGAACTCATTATACATTTACCTCCAGTCACCATCTGTCAGACCTTCTATTCCTGTATTCCCATCGTGGTTAATGACGTCACCATTTATGTAGCCACTCTAGCTAGAAATACTAAAGTCATCCTTGACTATTTTATTTTCCTGAAGCTTAGTAAACACTGCACTCTTTCTAAAATGTTTTTTAGCCCCATTGTCTGCTTGCTAACCCCTAGACTTTGTTAAATTTTCCAGACTTTAGTGTACATCTCATTTCCTCTGAAAATCTTTTCCTTACCTAAAGCCCTCTCCTCTCACCATAGATGTATTTATGAAGGATATACCTGTGCTTGTCTTTGTGGTTACCGTTCTGTATTGTTATTTATTCAATTAATGCTTGCTTTTCCAATTGGACAAAGAGCTTTTTGATGGCACTAGGTTGTTCATCTGTGGGTCTCCAGAGCAAAGCACAGCATTTGTTTAATTGAATATATACACTTTCCAAAGTGGAGGTTGTTTCTAATATGTGAGGCCTTGTATACTCTTACCCAAGGACTGGAAGGAAGATACCCATTCACTTTCAAAGACATTATTGGATTAAAGATATCATGGAGGCCTTCAAATATTTAAAGAGCTTCCTTCTGAAGAATGAACAATATTGTATTAGTCTCTGTTATTACAAAAGCAGGGTATAGAGGCTATATGGAAATAGATTTCAGTTTAAGGGAAATAAGAGCTACTAATATTGGGAAAGGGAACTATCTGCTCTGAAAAGTACCTGAGTACTCAGAAACTCATTTCCTGTGACTGGAAGCGTGACAGCAGCAGCAGAGCAGCTACTTGGAGAAAACATTACAGAGAAGTTTTAAACCATCATATGGAAGGGCTAGACTGAATAGCTATGATGATTTTCCTAAAGGAAGACAACATTGACTGTGATATATCTTCACTTACTAACGTGAAGTGGCCAAAAATAGCACCCAAATCTTTTCACTATTTCATAGTCACCTTTTAAAATAATTTACATACAGTAAGTGCCAAAATCAGTAATTTATAAAGAGGTTTTATACCTATTTATTGAATTCATTGAGTAGAATGCTCTTTATGCACTCAAGAAACTTAGAGTCTAGTTGAGGAAGCAAGACATAAACATAGTGATGAAAAGTAACAAATGAGTTGTACACAGTGAGAGTAGAGGAAAGGGAAAGAACCCTGGAAGGACACAAAAGACCTATTGCTTTGAAGAAATGGGATTTTTACTTGGTCTGTGGAAGGTTTGGATGGGGTGAAAGAAAGGGGGTAAGGATTCCAAATAGGAAGAATAATGTGAGAACTAGAGGAAAAACATGTCCAAGGCAGGCTTAAATAATGGAGCCAGATGATTGATAGAGAAATATTCAGACACTTGGGTGAATCTACTTGTTGGAAGTCCTGGAATGACAGGTTATTTAACTTGCATGAGACCCTAGTACTCAATTACTCTGTGAAGAATAACATGAAATGGTCATACAGATTGCCCAAAGGCACATATTCTGCCATGGGTCCATAAGAGATCTAAGACTTGATCATGACTTTTCTCTTCACAGCGAGAACTCCCTCCAATAAAATGCAAGGTCCATAGTCTTGCCTATTTCATGGACATCAGTAAGCAAAGATTTTTTTTTTTTTTTTTTAACAAAACAAG
>NW_027533096.1:39002-40567 GCF_008692635.1 Crocuta crocuta
AACCAATACACATGGAATTTTTTTTTTTCTCCAAGGCTCTTCAAAGCACCTAATGAGTAATTCTAATTTTTCCTTCTTCAGAAGAATTGAGAAATTGTGGGTCAGGATCACCTCTCCAGTGAATCCTCATAATAATATGCAGTCAAGATCCTTCCTGATTCCATCTACAACACAACCCAGATTCAGTAAGGACTAGGGAGTTTTTCAAGAAAATAAGACCCAGACTATAACAAATGGACAGATTTGGTGTCAACTGTAATAAGAGAGATAAGAACATTTTCACCTTTTTTAAGACCTTATTTTATCATGAGTGACTTTTTAAAATTTTATAAAAAAATGTCAATTTGAAAAATAAGAGTAGCCTCTTTGTAGCTGAATCTTGAAATTCCAGGAATCATCTTTGTTGCCTCCTTTGCTTTTTCTCTTCATGTTCCTTTCTGTCTCTTACTCTACAGATTACCAGACATTTATCCATTAATGCCCTTTTTGTTAAAAAATGATAGTCACTAATAAATCACTGAAGTTTGGGGTTCAACACTACCAGAGATTTTATCTTAACTATAGGGCTTCTGTGTATGTCTCACTACTGATTGAAAAATATCTTTTGATTGGAGAGGCAAGATGGTGGAGAAGTAGGGAGCTCCATACATCTCACTCGCCCCCATCTCTCACACGGAGAAGGCCTGAAACCATAGGAACCCTTACAGGATGCAGGAGTTTGGGAGGAAAAGGAGACAGAGCCCACTGAGAAAACCTTATAGCGTGAGTGCGAACTGGGAAAGATAAAATCGGGCCGGGACCAGAGACACAGAAGGAGGGTGGGATCCCCCTCTGAGGGGAGCCAGAGTGAGTCTAGGGGGGAAAAGAGTGGCTGAAACTGCTCAAGACACTGTCCCTGTCGCTGGAGAAGAGAAAAACCTCCATTGGGGACACAGAGGGATCTGGTGTCCTGCTCTCCAGCTGACCCTAGGCGGGATGCACTCGTCCCAGGCGACCCCGGGGGAAACTGCTCCCTGCTCGCCAGCTCGACCTGGAGGGGATGTGTCTTTGTGCTTCTGGCTTGGCTGGACCCCCAGGGGATAGGCAAGAGGCTTGAAACTGCTCTGAGGGATTTGCCCGCGAGTTTATATTTCAGACGATGGGACACAGAGGGACCCGGTTTCCTGCTGTCTGGGTGAACCTAGGCGGGACGTACTGGTCCCAGGCGACCCCGGGTGAAACTACTCCTCAATAGCCAGCCTGACCTGGAGGAGATGGGAGCAGCGGCTTCTGGTTCGAACCCCAGGGGAAGGAGAAAGCAAGAGGCTTGAAACTGCTCTGAGGGACTCACCTGCGAGCTGAGATCTGGAAACGAGGCCTGGCTTGAGATATAGAGTACGGCCCACCTTGGCTCCGCCCCCGGCACAAGGAAATCAGACCCAAAAGAGTGAGCTGCAACGCTTGGTTCAAGAAGGGACCAGGGCACCACCACTTTTCTCCCCACAACCACCAAGGCAGAACCCCTGTGGGACACACTGGACCAAACCATGCCCATCCCTGCTAGAGAGCTGCCTTTTTTTTTTTTT